>NW_006298351.1:2266666-2274353 GCF_000327345.1 Myotis davidii
TTTGGCCAGCAGGGCCACCTGGGCTGCAAGCTCAGTTCTGTATTTGAGGGGCCATGTGTGATGTCAGAGAGGTTGCCAAAGTTGTGCGCACCAGAAACCCTGGCTCACGCTGGCCACCTTGTAGCCTCTTTGCTGGTGGTCCCTGCCCTGCCCTTCACCCTCCCCTGGGCCTCTGACTCCCTGCCTGTCCTCTTCCCTCCCCCAGGTCACAAGGCTGGCTGTGGGTGGGAGGAGGGTCTCGAGGGAGGGAGCTCCCGTCTGGGCCGTGGCAGCAGGTTTACTCTCCAGCCTCCCTGCAGGCGGGGAGATGTGGGCCAGGCTGCCTCCTGGGGTCTGCCCATGACCCTGCCTGGGGGCCCAGCAGGCTCATCTACTTAACAGCTGCCCTCAGCAATGAGGAACTGCTTCCCTGGGTTTGCCAGGTGGGCAGTGGTGCCATCACCTTCCCAACGAAGCTAAATTCCCTTCTCTCCCCAACTGAGCACTGGCTCACTGCCCCCGAGGCAGCCGGGCAGCCTCTGCCTCTCTCCTTCTCTGCCGCACCACGCAGAGCGAGCCATGTCTGGTGAGGGAGACTCATCAGAGTCATGGGTAGATAGTGGAGAGGGTGCCCATCTGTCCTCTCAGGCGTTGATGGTGATGGAGGGTAGGGGTTCCCTGGTCACCCAGGCCTGCTCAGGGCCAAGCAGGGATTTGAGTCCAGCTGGCCTGGCCATGGGGCAGGAAGCTCGTGTCCATGTGGCATGCTCTTGCCCAGGCCTGCCTTCCCTGGTCCTGAGACCCAGCTGTGATGTTACCAGGCGGCCCTGCCCTCCGGCAGCCCCCGAGGTGGACAGGAGCAGCCTTGGGAAGCAGAGGCTTCTGGCCGCTGCCCGGGCAGCGAGTGTGGAACCTGAGGGTCCCCCCTGCCGGCTGGCCAGGTCCTCCCTCCTCACTGCCTGCCTCCCCAGGACTTCCTGACTGACCTGATGATGTCAGAGGTGGACCGCTGCGGGGACAACGAGCACCTCATCTTCCGGGAGAACACGCTGGCCACCAAGGCCATCGAGGAGTACCTCAAGTTGGTGGGCCAGAAGTATCTGCAGGACGCGCTAGGTAGGGAGGGTTCGGGCCGGCGTGGGCAGACAGTGGGACATACCCACCAGGTCCTCACTGCCCCTCTCTGCCCTCCCGGTCACAGGCGAGTTCATCAAAGCGCTGTATGAGTCGGACGAGAACTGCGAGGTGGACCCGAGCAAGTGCTCGGCCTCTGACCTCCCCGAGCACCAGGGCAACCTGAAGATGTGCTGTGAACTGGCCTTCTGCAAGATCATCAACTCCTACTGGTCAGTGCTGCCCCGCACCCCCTCCCTGGGCTCAGCTGCCAGGCCTCCCCACCCATCGTGTGACCCGTGCTGTGTCAGTGCCTGCAGGGTGCCAGGTGCGGTGCGAGGCATGGTGTGCCGTCCTCATGCGTACGGCTCAGGGAGAGGCTGCTGCCTGTGCCTGACTTACAAACAAGAGAGCTGAGGCTCACCCAGGAGAGGGCAGGTGGACACGCCTGTGGCCTCCTCACATAGCTTCAGAGAGGTGGCTCCTGGATGGGAACCCCTCTGCCTGACTCCGCAAGTCTTGGCCCTTTTTGGGTTCTCCGATGTGAGGGAGTGTTCCAGACCACGCAGGACACGGTGTGTGCCACGTGGAGGGTTGGGAGCAGCAGCAGTTCACTGCACCCCCTGTGCATGCTGTTGTAGTTGCTGAGCGAGCGCCCCCTGTGCCTGGTGCTGTTGTAGGTGCTGAGGCTGCACAGGGAGCAAGACTGGCAAGGCCTGGCTCGGGCATCCCCCTGGGGTGGTGGATGACTTAACCAACTCCTTGTCTGTTGGTGCTCATGTCACAGGCTGGTGATTGGGCCTAGCTAGGGCTCGTGTGGTGCCTGGACTGTAGGGACGGAGAAGAAAGGATGGGAGTCTAAGGAGAACGTAGTTCTGCAGTCCCGAGAGAAGGAGCGGGGCGTGCGGTCGGGCTGTTCAGGGAGGACCACAGTCGGGGCCAGGATTGGTGCGTGAGCTACGGCCTGCAGGGCACCTGCTTGCTCCCAGGTCCGTGTGGTGCCAGCTGACTGCAGGGTACAGCCTTGCTAATGGTGAGGCAGGCGTAACTGTCCAGGGCGGGAACGTGCTGCCAGTGCCGAGCACGGTTATTTTCACACTGCACGGGCTGCTCAGACTTTCTCTCGTCACGGCACCAGCTCAGCACCTGCGTCCCCCTCCCCACCGCCAGTGATACTTGACTACTCTCTTTGGTCACACTTCTCCCCTTTCTCCTTTAAGGCTTATGCCTGGCTCCCTCTGTGGCCTGCCTAAGTCAGCTCACCCCTCTTGGGCATCCTCTGTCCCAGCCCTGATCCCATCAGAGTAAATCTGACGTAAATCTGCTTCCTGCACATGCTGGGAGCTCCAGGCTGGTGGAGCCCCTGCTCAGGGCTGGGCACACCAAAGGGCCCCGTGATTGCTCAGCAGAGAGGCCTGCTAGGCGAGGGGATGGTCAGAACCAGCGGGGCCAGTGCCCCCTGCACCCCCCTTTGCTCCTGGGCTCACCTAGACCAGCCTGGCCCTTTGGGCTAGGTCACGTGACCCATGGCACTGAGTGGGCGGGGCGGTGACCTTGGAGCCTTGAACTCTGAGGGCACACACTTCCTGCCCTGGGCCAGGCTGTTTTCACTCTGCCCTGCTGTTCCCAGGGCAGTGGGTGTGGCACTCAGGGAAACATATTGTGGACAATGATTTTCCATTTCCTCTTTCTGGTGTTTGTCAGAGACCCAGAGGCACCTCTCAGTTCTGGGTGCCATGGGTAGATGTCATCACTCAGTGCCTGGCCCTGCACCCCTTGCCCTTCCTGAGCACTCGCTCTGCCGCCCTGTGCTGCCTCAGCTCCCCCAGCAGCCCTGTCCGGTGGGTGATGGATAGGGGGATGGATGATAGAATGGTGATGGGCAGCAGGGCCAGCTCATAGCTATCAGGGTTGGAGCTCAGGGTTCCATCGGACCCAGAACCAGGTCCCTGCTCTGCACCCACCTGTCCTGGCACCCTGCCTGACCACCAGGCCCGCTCTTGTCTATTCCTGCCCAGTGTCTTCCCACGGGAACTCAAAGAGGTGTTTGCCTCGTGGCGGCAAGAGTGCAGCAGCCGCGGCCGGCCAGACATCAGCGAGCGGCTCATCAGCGCCTCCCTGTTTCTGCGCTTCCTCTGCCCAGCCATCATGTCACCCTCACTCTTCAACCTGCTGCAGGAGTACCCCGATGACCGCACTGCCCGCACCCTCACCCTCATCGCCAAGGTTACCCAGAACCTGGCCAACTTCGCCAAGTGAGTGTTGTGTCCCCCACGGGCAGGAGCCCAGGGGGGCAGGCCATGGGCGTGTCTTCCCAGGAGCTGGGCTGCGCAATGGGCCCTGCTTTTGTCCCCGTCATGCTCAGTCCTTCCTCTCCCCCTTTCCAGAATGAAGTCCCCTCCGCACCCCGTCCTCCCTCCCTACCAAAGGTACATGCCATTTTGGTATGTTTCCTTAATTTTCAGAGGTGAGAAGCCAAGATGTTTTTTCCTGCAGCATTTTCGAATGAACATTTAATCATAAGGATTCTCCCATCTGCTTAACAGCCATACGCCTCATTTTGAAACGAACGACTAATATGCCGTCAGGGAGGAGGGCCCACATTTCCTAGCCCGGCCCCTGAGCCGGCCCGCGGGCTGTTCCACACTGTCCTTGTGTAATGCTGTCGAGGATGTCCTTGCTCGTCGAGCACGTCCGTGTTTGGACTATACCTTAGGCCAGTGATGGCGAACCTTTTGAGCTCGGCGTGTCAGCATTTTGAAAAACCCTAACTTAACTCTGGTGCCATGTCACATATAGAAATTTTTTGATATTTGCAACCATAGTAAAACAAAGACTTACATTTTTGATATTTATTTTATATATTTAAATGCCATTTAACAAAGAAAAATCAACCAAAAAAATGAGTTTGCGTGTCACCTCTGACACGCGTGTCATGGTTTCGCCATCGCTGCCTTAGAGCGAGGGGGCAGAAACAGGAAGGCTGGTCATCCGGTCGCCAGTTCCGGGCCCCTCTGTGCTGAGCTCGGAGTCACGCCTGGTCCCAGCCCTTCGACAGGGGAGGGCGAGAGAGGTACATACGGTCTCTCAGGAGGGCCTTCAGCTTGCTGGGAGAGGAGACGGAGAGACTTCCCCAGACACGTGCCCCCCAGCTGAGCGATGGGAGCAGAGGCAGGGCAGCTCCTGGGAGGGCCGTGTGATATAGGGACAAGGCACCCTGGCGTTCCTGAATCTCCAAATGACAGGCGGGGAGAAGTGGGAGACGAGACCCAGGAGGACGCAGGGACCTGAAGGCCAGGCACTGAAGGCCATGCAGGGCTTTAAGCATGGGGGGCGGAGAGGTGGCCCTTGTCTGTTCTGGGTCCTAAAAAGGTCAGCTTGACAGCAGTGGGGAGGGGGTTGGAGGGAGTGAGACTGGCACCTGAGAGACCTCAGAAGAGCACAGCTGTGTTTCTGGTAAAAGGGAATTGG
Source organism: Myotis davidii (assembly GCF_000327345.1). Lineage (NCBI taxonomy): Eukaryota > Metazoa > Chordata > Mammalia > Chiroptera > Vespertilionidae > Myotis > Myotis davidii. The sequence goes on from NW_006298351.1 coordinate 2,271,230, forward strand.
GGTTTGGAGAGGTGATGCAGGAGGCAGGGGCTGCAAGGTCAATGGTCGATGAGAAGACAAAGTCAGCAGCCTTGCCGGGTGGGAGGGCGGAGATGACGGGACAGGCTCTGGCTCGGCTCTCTGGTGGACCTGGGTTTCCACTTGGGACAGGGAGTCTGGGAGGAGGGCATGGGCTTGGGGTGACGGTGATGACTTCAGACTTGGCCAGGCTGGGTGCGAGGGGAGATGCTATGGACACACGTCTGCAGGCTCAGCAGAGAGGCCTGGCCGAGCATAGATTGGGAATCATCTGCCCACCAGGCCTTGGAAACCTGGAGGGAGAGAGGAAGGAGATTGTGACCGGCAGTGAAAGGGGAATGAAGGCCACAGAACATTCCAGGTCCTGTGAGAAGGGGTCCTCAGGGTCCCTGAGGAACAAGGGCCCTGAGTCATATAGCAGATTGGCTGGCTGGTGGATTAGTGGCCACAGTGGGTGAGGGGGGATGGGAGCTGAGGGCGGGTATCTCCGAGAAGGAGGGTTCCTGTGTGAGCGTGGCTTTCGGGCCGTCCGCGGACCTGGGTCGCTCACCCTGCCTGCTCTTCTTCCAGGTTTGGCAGCAAAGAGGAGTACATGTCGTTCATGAACCAGTTCCTGGAGCACGAGTGGACAAACATGCAGCGCTTCCTGCTAGAGATCTCCAACCCGGAGACCATCTCCAACACTGCCGGCTTCGAGGGCTACATCGACCTGGGCCGCGAGCTGTCCAGCCTGCACGCGCTGCTCTGGGAGGCCGTCAGCCAGCTGGAGCAGGTGCCTGTCCTGTCCCACAGGCAGGGTGCGGGCAGAGGGGCTCTCCTGTGGGTGCAGATCAGTAGCCTGCCCAGGTGCTGGGCTCCCACCTCCCACTCGGCCCCTGAGGCACACGCTAGGATCTCTGGGGCCCGCTTCCCTGGTGGGGGTGCCATGCACGCTCGCCAGCACCTGTGGGCCGGGCGCCCATCCTGGATACTGGGGTTTTGGCTGTGTCCCTGCACACTCGCTGCTGAGTGGGCGGATTCCACGTATGAAGGTGTGTTTCCTACCCGTGAGAAATGTGATCAGATTGAGCTCTTTCTGTGAAAATGTCCTTGTTCTGGGTTTGAAGGGCACCATAAGAAAAAGACCAAGTATGCTCCGCTATACCTTCAAGCACCAGGCAGGAAGTTACAAACCTTCCTACAAACCTTCCCACAATTGCCCTTGGCCGTCAAGTCAGTTGAAATGGTTGTTGCCCAGAAACCCCTGAGATGGCTGCAGCCACCGGCGTGTGCTCTCTGCCACCCGGGGCTCCCCGCCCCGCCCCCAGCAGCTCTGCCCACAGTGGACAGGTTGTTGGCAGAAAGGGCTATACCTGCCACCGTCAACCTCCAGGATATTTGTTGCTTCCTGGGACTCCGAGAGACCCCCTTACAAAAGCAGTTCCTGCTGCAGCAGGGCGGGGAGGCTCTCGCTCCTGTCCTGTTTCCCGGAGGGGACCATGCAAGGGCACTCAGGGCTGCAGCCTCTGGATGTACCTGCGTGTGTTAGGTGCACATGCAAGCACAGAGCTCTTTTCCTGGTTGGAGTGTGCTAAAGGGAGAACGTAGGTGTGCACTGCAGTGTGTGTGTCTCACACTGGACGTCTGCTCCGCGGCTCACTGCCCACTGTTGCCGGACACTCGGGTCCGTCCAGCTTTTCACCAACAACAGGTGCTGATGCAGTCGTTTCTGCTCAGCTTCGTCCACTGCCCTTTGGCTGCGAGAGACACGGAGGGGAATGGGAACCAAGGCCAGTCACCTCCGTGCCTCCTCTTCCTGCGCCCCTGTGCCGGCCCCGTATCTGTACATGGTCAGCAGCCGTCACAGCTGGCGGTGCTGCAGCAGGACTGAAACAGAGCACTCTGCCTCCGGAGTCTCTGTTCTGTTGATGACGACTCGAGTTTTCACATGTTCTTTCTGCACAAAGTCCTACCTGGAAGCCAGTGGCTAAGCAGGTGAAGGCAGGTCCCCTTCCCGCCGCTTGGCCCACAGCCGGCATCCTTAGCACCGTTAGTCTTAACCATGGCAGTGAGGTGCTGCCTCTGCCTGGCCCTCCACTGTTAATCCCACCATGTGCCTGCTCTGTGCCTGGACCATGTCCCCTGGGCCTCGGGTATCAATGGGTCAGGCCCCGCGCACCCTCTGGAGGAGGTGATGTGGGAGGGGCTGTCCCAGAAGCCTCTCAGATGGGGAGGTGTGGGTGCGAAAAGTTCTGAATTCCTCGTGGGTTTTCCTCCCTGGAGGCAAAGGTAGGATGAACTTGGGTCAAAGGCTAGGACTGGTTCAGCACTTCTCCTTGTGGCCCTCACACCTTCATCTCAGAAATATTTGGGAAGCTGGTAAATATGTGATTTGCACAGTCCCGCCAACCTCCGACCCGCTGGATCTGACTGGTAGGAGAGAGGCCTGCATTTCTGCCTGATGCCTCGGGAGTTTTAAACCACCGTGGCTGCAGCTCGCTCACTTGGCCTCTCCAGGTGGCCCCAGCAGGTCACATCTGCCTCTTCGTGTGTCCACAGAGCATCGTATCCAAACTGGGGCCCCTGCCTCGAATCCTGAGGGACGTCCACACAGCACTGAGCACCCCGGGCAGTGGGCAGCTCCCAGGGACAAATGACCTGGCCTCCACGCCTGGCTCTGGCAGCAGCAGCATCTCGGCCGGGCTGCAGAAGATGGTGATCGAGAACGATCTCTCTGGGTAAGAGCCCCAGGTGTGCTGGGCGTTGTGGGGTGCACGTGCAAAGTGCAACCCACCTGCATGCAGTCTCAGCTGGGCAGGAAGAGGCCTGGAAATGTGTTGTGCAGGCCCTCAGTAGTGAGCCTCCATTTAGGAAAAATCCCGGAAGGCTGCCTGGATGAGGTGCTGCTGTAGTTTTGAGCTTTTTAGCATTTTAGTAGTTTAGAGCATTTTCATTGATGGAAAAAGCATTCTGGGTAGAGGGACTAACACAAAGGCAGCAATGTTCTGTCGAAGAACAATGATTGGTCCCAAATACCTCCAGGTTGTCCAGGTGTGTTAAACATACCAGTTCTGGTATTTGCTAGGCCCAGTCGGAATCTCGAAAAGTGGTGCGCAGGGTTGTGTGT
>NW_006298351.1:2274485-2275568 GCF_000327345.1 Myotis davidii
CTGGGGGCCCGGCCTGACCTTCACTCTAAACCCTCAGCCCTGGGGCAAAATGCACACTTGGTGGAGGCAGAGGGACACGTTCTCTAATATTGACATCAAAATGAGGCTATTCCTTTAAAACAGAGGGTTTCTGTTGACCCCTCTATGCCTCCCTCATACACTCAACTCCCTACCAGGGGCCACTTGGGCCAGCTGGTGAGGATGTGGCTGGGCCAGCAGATTTGGGAGCAGGTCTCCCTTGAAGGTGGTGGCAGTGGCGGGCTTTTAAGTGGAGGAGGGTGTGGGGCACAGGACTGGAGGCCAGATGCCATTTCTCAGGTCCCTCTGAGTCTTGGGGTTCATTCATACAACCTGCCTAGTGAGGCAAGTCTTCGTTCAGGCGGGCACACACCTTGGCTGAGAGATGGCCGGATGCATGGCTTTGAGGAGACCTGACCAGGTGGCTGTTGGTCTGGGTTTCTCCCAGCTCCACCGCCGCCTCGGCCACGTCTTCTCAGCCCACAAGGGCTGTCAAGTGGTCACAGCCTGCCCTGCCGAAGCCCACCAGTTGGCGCTTCCTCTCTCCGTTCCAGGCTAAGCCAACTCTTACTCCCCTTCCAAGCTCATGTCAAACCCTAAAGTCCTTGCTGCCTCCAGCCCCCTCAGAGCCCTTTCACCCCCACGGCCTTCCCTCCCAAGCCTGGCTGGCCCCACTCCATTGTGCCGTCTCCCTCGGGGCCACATTCGGGGAGGGCACAGCCTGCCACTGCAGGGGCAGTCCCTCTGCGCGTGAGTCATGCCTGGAGGATCCTCCTCCGATTCCGTGTTTTTAGCAGGAACGCCAGCCCCCGCCTGCCTGTCAGTCAGTCAGTCGGGGTGTGGCAGCAGGAGGCTGGGCAGGGGAGGCTTCCGCAGGCCCCCACCTCGGTTCTCAGGCTGATCAGGAGCAAGAAGGAAGAGGCAGAGAGAGCCCTGGTGGCTTTGACGTCGGCTTCCTCTGTGCAGGACCCTGGGGAGCAGAGAGCCACTGCGTTGTGGGTTGGGGTTCAGCTAAGGGAAATTTCCGGAACGCCCTGGCCTCGCTACCCATCATCCCCAGATGCA
>NW_006298351.1:2275708-2281031 GCF_000327345.1 Myotis davidii
GCACCTCCTCCCTGCCCCCCCCCCCTCCGCCCTCAGCCTTGGCTCCGGCCGCCAGGCCCGGCAGCGTGGCGGGGGCTCTCGGTTCGGACCCGCCTTGGCCGCACTCACAGTTCTTCTCTTCCCCCTTCTTTCCCTGTGTGTGCTTGTCTCCCTGCAGTCTGATAGATTTCACCCGGTTACCGTCTCCAACCCCCGAAAACAAGGACTTGTTTTTTGTCACAAGGTCCTCCGGGGTCCAGCCATCACCTGCCCGCAGCTCGAGTTACTCGGAAGCCAACGAACCTGATCTTCAGATGGCCAACGGTGGCAAGAGCCTGTCCATGGTGGACCTCCAAGATGCCCGCACGCTGGATGGGGAGGCGGGCTCCCCAGCGGGCCCCGACGCTCTCACCACCGACGGGCAGATGCCTGCAGCTCAGCTGGTGGCTGGGTGGCCAGCCCGGGCAGCCCCCGTGAGCCTGGCAGGGCTGGCCACGGTGCGGCGGGCAGGCCAGACGCCGACCACACCGGGCACCTCCGAGGGAGCACCAGGCCGGCCCCAGCTGTTGGCGCCGCTCTCTTTCCAGAACCCTGTGTACCAGATGGCGGCTGGCCTGCCGCTGTCGCCCCGCGGCCTTGGCGACTCCGGCTCCGAGGGCCACAGCTCCCTGAGCTCCCACAGCAACAGTGAGGAGCTGGCAGCCGCCGCCAAGCTGGGAAGTTTCAGCAGCGCCGCTGAGGAGCTCGGGCGGCGGCCGGGGGAGCTGGCACGGCGGCAGATGTCACTGACTGAAAAGGGCGGGCAGCCCACGGTGCCACGGCAGAACAGTGCCGGCCCCCAGCGTCGGATCGACCAGCCGCCACCCCCGCCCCCACCGCCACCTCCTGCGCCCCGTGGCCGGACACCGCCCACCCTGCTCAGCACCCTGCAGTACCCTCGGCCCTCGAGCGGGACCCTGGCGTCGGCCTCACCCGACTGGGCTGGCCCCGGAGCCCGGCTGCGGCAGCAGTCCTCCTCCTCCAAGGGCGACAGCCCCGAGCTGAAGCCTCGAGCGGTGCACAAGCAGGTCAGTGTGCAGGTGGAGGGCAGGCGTGAGGGTGGTCCTCCCCAGGCCATGCTGCTCCTCCCGGTCATTTCATCTCCCCTCACCCAGCTGCCATCCCATGCTGATGATGCCACATTCAGCCCCAGCCCACCACATACACCTCTCCTCTCCCCCGGCTCTGCTGGCCTCTGCCTCAGTCCTGTGAACCAGTGACGCTGCAGCCTCCAGGACCCTCTGCCCCTTTCCCCTGAGACAGCTGGGGTCAGGGAGAGAGGGAGGGGTCAGACCATCTTCAGTTCTAAGCCTGTTGATGCCCTGCCCAGGGTCGGACTTGACCTGTGACCTGCTTGGAGCTGGCCTCCAGAGCTCAGTTGCCACGCATGCTTCCTGTCACCCAGGGGCTGCACGCAGTACATGGAACGGTTCTGCTTTGGGTAGAGCGCCTGGTCTTCCCGGGCCAGCTCCCCATTCTCACCTGGGCGCTTGACTCTGCCCCAGGCTGCCGGCTGGGAGCTGGAGCCTCCTCGGTCAGGTACTGCCTCAGTAGGTGCCCGGTCAGCTGCAGGTCCCCTCCCTTCTCCCGTGCCTCTGAGCCACCTGTTCTCGTGGCTCACCGGGTGCTACTCCCGCCTCCTACCCTCCCCCTGCCACCTGCCAGCCCTCACAGCTGTGTTTCATTGTAGGGCCCTTCACCTGTGAGCCCCAATGCCCTGGACCGCACAGCTGCTTGGCTCTTGACCATGAACGCACAGTTGTTAGAAGACGAGGGACTGGGCCCAGATCCCCCCCACAGGGATAGGCTAAGGAGTAAGGAGGAGCTCAGCCAAGCAGAAAAGGTAACGCTGGACCCTGTCAGTTCGGGACAGGGAGGGGCTGCATCCCTTGGCAGCTGACTGGATTCTCCCCGGTCGAGACCTGAGTGAGGGTGCACTGCTTGCTCCTGCAAATGGCCAGGCCCCTCTCAACCCCTGGTTTCCTGTGAGGACAGCAGCCAGTGGGATCTGGAAGAACAGCAGGAGGGTTTAGGTTAGACCTGAGGTTTCCCACACGGGCTGCACGTGAGACTCAGCTGGGACTTGGGGGTTGAGGGTGCCAAAGAGGTGCATGGAGACCCTGAGGGAGCCTCATGCATGTGGCGGTGGAGGCATGCGTCCCCGAGACAGCTGGGAGGGTGCCCCAGCCAGGCCCCCTCCACTCTGGGCTGTGCCTGCCCAAGGCCTGGCTCTTTCCCAGTCCCCTTCTCCGGGGGAAAAAGTGGTTCTAAAATACCCATGTTCCACCCACCACACACATCTGGCCCTTGGTGGGCAGTGGGGTGCCTCCCATTCTCCCAGTGGTGTGATGGCTGCCCTGGATCCATGGCTGGTTTGAGGCCAGAGCCCAGGTCTACCCGTGAGAGGCCCCCAGGCAACAGTCACTCCCCCTCTCACTCTCAGCCCCAGGAAAGCCCGTGGCAGCCTCAGGCAGGGCCGTGGAGTCAGGCGACAGCTCCCTCTCTGGCCTAGGGCGAGGTTCATGTCCATGCTGCATGCTGCCCCCTCCCCGTGGCCCACCGCATCCACCTGCTTTCTCCATAATTACGTGAGGGGTCGTGGGGCACCGTGCTCCAAGAGCCACTGCTTGGCTGGGGAGCAAGGAGGGCCAGCCTCTCCCCAGGCTCCCTGCGTGGACCTGGGGCCAGGCTCGGTGCCTTTCTGAGGCTCAGATTTCCACGTGTGAATTGAAGGATGGCCTGAACGCTCCTCGGGCCAGGCTGGAGTGCCCCCCTTCCTCTGTCCCTTGGCTGAATGAGCTGCTGCTTCTCTCATCCACTTTGCTACTAACCTTCACAGGCAAATCCAGGAGGCCTTTGTTCCTTGAGCTCCCGGGGAACCTGGTCCAGACTCTGACAGACCCTCCCCTCGCTCCTCTGGCCCGCTGAGCAGGGGTGGGCAGAAGATCTGGGGTGGAGCCAGGCTCCCCTGGGGTCAAGCTTTGCTTCAGGGATTACATTGGAGGTGGATCTCTGGCTTTGCTGCCCTCTGACTTCGGAACAGTCCTTTGCTGTTGAGAGTTGTGCTCCTCTTGCCAGACTCAAGCAGAGGCTCTTCCTGCCTCCCCCAGCCTGTGTTCTCACGGCACCTTGGCCCCAGCCCCCGACTCTGGCATCAGCCTGCCTTGCCCTCAGTCCAGCCCGAACAGCCTCCTAGCTTGCTGCTTCTCTTGCTGCCTTCCCATCCTTGACTCCCCCAAAGGCTGAGCGTGCTGCACCGAGTCAGATCCAGAAAGCCAGGCCACCTTGCCCTTAACATCCCCTTCCCCTTTCCCCCACCCCCTCACTTTCTCCCACCACCACCTGGCTTTAGGGTCAGATAGAGGCTGGGAGGCTGGATCTTACCCCACTGGCCACGCTACTCATGTGACTCGGTCACTTGCCTTCAGAGCCTCAGTTTCCCCTCTTACAGAGCCCTCATCTCACAGGGAACTGTCAAATCTCCTTAACTGATGTTTGCTATAAAAAGCTAAAGATCTTAATTAAATTTACTTCTGAATCTTCATCCCCTTCACAGCTGTAAGGTCAGACGAGGGAGGTGGGAGTTTAGAGTGGAGAGAGTCCCGGGTGGGGGCATCTCCTCACAGTGGGAAGTGAGCTGGGGTGGGGACAGTCCCTGGGGTAGTCCGACCTGGGTTCCCTCCCACCCTGGGCGCCTGCTTGGGCTCACGCGGCTGTGCTCTCTGTCCTGGGTGCTGTGCTGTGGCGCGCTGCCCTCCTGGCAGGACCTGGCAGTGCTGCAGGACAAGTTACGAATCTCCACCAAAAAGCTGGAGGAGTATGAGACCCTGTTCAAGTGCCAGGAGGAGACGACGCAGAAGCTGGTGCTGGAGTACCAGGCGCGGCTGGAGGAGGGTGAGGAACGGCTGCGGCGGCAGCAGGAGGACAAGGACATCCAGATGAAGGGCATCATCAGCAGGTGAGGGGTCCTGTCCTGCTCTGGGTCCAGTCCTGGGCCCACACAGCCCTCCAGGAGGCTCCGGGGAGGGGCTGACCAGCTGCAGGGTGAGTGGAGTGTGGAGACAGGAAGAAAGGAAGTCTCCCAGGTGTTGGGGACTGTGGCACAGGCCTGGAAGTAGAAGGTAGCCTGGAGTGTGGGAGCCCCACAGGGTACAGTGTGTGCTGATGATAGAATGCAAGCCAGGCCTGGCGGAAGTGAGGTCAGCCGAGGCCAGCTCTGGGAGGACCTGTGGGCCCTGCATGGAGTCCCACTTCCTTGGTGAGCGCTCGGGAGTGCAGAAGCCAGATTGGAGGTGCCAAGACAGACAATGAGGACCCAGTTCAGGGCAGGAAGAGTAGGGAGGAATGTCAGTTACTTTCTGTGGCTGAAGGTGGGAGGTGAGAGGGAGGACGGAGACAGAATAATCCCCAGACTTTTCTACCAAGAGCATCTGGGTGGGTTGTGGTGCTAATTACTGAGATGGGGAACTTTGAAAGAGCAGCAGTTCAGGTGGGGAGAGAGAGGGATGGTGATGACACCAGTGTTGGATGTGTTGGGTTTTAAGGTGCCTATGGGTCATACAGGAAGATTTCGGGGGAGGGGGGGTGGGTGTTAATTCTGACTCATCTTTATTGATGGTTTATATCAGACTAGAGGCCCGGTGCACAAAAATCTGTGCACTCGGGGGGCGGGGGGGTCCCTCAGCCCGGCCTGTGCCCTCTCGCAGTCTGGGACCCCTCGGGAGATAACGCCCTGCTGGCTTAGGCCTGCTACCGGGTGGCAGAGGGCAGGCCCAATCCCTAGGTGCAGCCCCTGGTCGGGCTCAGAGCAGGGCCAATTGGGGAATTGGGGCGCCGCCCCCTGTCATGCACAGAGCAGGGCAGATTGGGAGGTTGCGATGCCACCCTCAGTCACAGTCAGGGTAGGGCCGATTGGGGGATTGGGGTGTTGTCCCCTGTCACACTCAAGACAGGGTCGATGGGGAGATTTGGGCGCCACCCCCTGAAACCCACAGAGCAGGGTGAATAAGGGGGTTGAGGCACTCCCCCCATCATAATCAGGGCAGGGCCAATGGGGAGGTTGCGGCTCCACCCTGTCACACACAGAGCAGGGCCCGTCGGGGCGTTGGGGCACCTCACACTGTCACACACAGAGCAGGGCCGATCAGAGGGTTGGGGAGCTCCCCCCCCCGTCATGCTCAGAGCAGGGCCCATCAGGGATTTGGGGTGCCACCCCCTGTCATGCACAGAGCAGGGTCCATTAGGGAGTTGGGGAGCTTCCCCCTGTCATGCACAGAGCAGGGCCCATCGGGGGTTGTGGAGCTCC
>NW_006298351.1:2281287-2284677 GCF_000327345.1 Myotis davidii
GGTGAGGGGATGATGGCTGTTTGCAGCTGGTCACACACCCTTCAGGGTGGGGGTCCCCACTGGGGTGCCTGGCCAGTCTGGGTGAGGGGCTGAGGGCTGTTTTCAGGCCCACTGAAGCTCCCAACTGCTTCTTTTTTTCTTTTTCTTTTTTATTCTGGGCCAGCTTTAGCTCTGAGGCTCCAGCTCTTAGGCCTCCGCTCCTGAAAGCAGGTATCTGGTTTGTTTCGGTTCTAATCGAAACTCTGTATCAACTCCAGCTCTGAGATCCCAGCTCTCTGAAAGCTGATTTCTGGGGTTTTGTTTAGCTCTATATTTGTTACAATGTTTGAAACTGCAGGCTCAGAGGCCAGCAAGGCAGGCGGGGAAGTTGCAGTCCTCCATCACTGAAGCAAGCAAGCCTCATGTTAGTTTCAAGCTGCCTGGCTGCCAGTTAATTTGCATATCTCACTGATTAGCCAATGGGAAGGGTAGCGGTCATATGCCAATTACCATGTTTCTCTTTTATTAGTGTAGATTCTGTGTTGATTCCCTCCCTTTTTCTTTCTCTCTCTCTCTCCCTACTCTTGAGTAGGGTGGGGGCACCTTTGTGTCTGTGGGCAGGGAGTGCAAAGTGTAGCATTCAGGCCAACCCACAGAGTCCCAGTCCTGGAGTTGACTTTCTTATGACAGTAATACCAGGTACATGAGCCTGTCATCTGGACAGATTTCACAGGAGTGCAGTAAATTTAGCTTCATGCTAAATTTATTCACTACAAAACCCTCCCCAAATTCCTCCTATTTAGACAACCTGTTTTTCTGCTCCTAATTATTGTTTCATTTACCTCTGGGTTTGTTCATTGGAAAATGGTTAGCGTGAGCAGAGGGCCTGTAACCAGGGTCACTAGAAACCCACTGTCCACCTGACTGCCAGCTCTGCTCTTTGCTCTCTTCACATGTGTGGTCACAAAAATGGAGGCACTTTCCACCTAACCACCTCCTCTTTGTGTCTGTTCGCTCAGAGGTGCATGCTTTCCTGAATTCAGTGGCTTATTTAACACATTTATCTCTACTAACCAATCCTGGCATATTGCCTCCCTAATGTAAATGTCAGGTTGATCGTGTTGTTCAAATCTTCTGTATCCTCACTAGCTTTTCCGCTTGTTCTGTCAATTACTGGGAAAAGGATGTTGAATTTTCTAATCATAATTATGGATTGTCTATTTCTCCTTTTATTTCTGTTGGTTTTTGCTTTATGTACACTGAAACACAATTCTTAGATGTATACATATTTAGGATTGTTATGTACTTTGATGAACTGACCTCTGTATTATAAAGTCATCCTCCTTAACTTTCATAATATTCCTTGCTCTGAAATCATCTTTGATATTAATAAGGCTGCCAGAACTTAATTTTAATTACAGTATTAGCCTGGTATATCCCTTTCAATCCTTATACTTTTAACCCATCTTTGTGTTTCTATATAAAGTGAATTACTCTTACAGACATCTTACTGTTGGTTCTTGCTTTTTATTTGATAGTTTCTGCCTTTTAATTGAAGTGTTTAGACCATTTACATTTAATGTAATTGTCAATATAATTATGTTTAAACCTATTATCTTGCTACTTGTTTTCTATTCAGACTGTTTTATTCCCTTTTTCTGGCCCTCTTTTGTATTTTTTATGATTCCATTTTGTCTCCTATTGGTTTATTAGCTAATCTCTTTGTGGTTGCTTTAGGACAGGAGTTAGAAATTTTCTGTTAAGGGGCAGGTGATAAACCTGTACAGCTTTGCAGGCCATTTGGTGTCAATTGCAACTATTCAACTCTGCTGTTACAGCAGAACTGTTTGTGTGGTGTGGCTGTTTACAAACACAGGCAGCAGGCCTGCTTTAACCTTCAGGATATACCAGGCTAATACTGGCTGTAATAATGGGCACTCTGTCATTATCTTTGTTCCTCTGTATTTAGCATACCTTTTTCCTCTGGCTGTTTTTAAGATTTACTTACTTATCACTGATTACTGTGGTTTTCTTCATGTTTCTTGGGTTTGTTGAGCTCTTGGATCTGTGGGTTCATGTCATGCCTCCTCAGTTTGCTTTCTGGGACTCCCATTGCACATATGTTGGGCTGCTTTATATTGCCTCACATCCCACTGATTCTATGTTGTTTCCATTCTTCTGTCTTTTATCTTAGATCATTTCTATTGCTCTGTCTTCAAGTTCTCTAATCATTTCTTCTTTGGTGTCTAATCTGCTAAGTAATTCTATTCAGTATTTTTTTTTATTAGCTATTATACTTTTGCCTCTAGACCAGCCGTGGGCAAACTATGGCCCCACGGGCCGGATCCGGCCTGTTTGAAATGAATAAAACTAAAAAAAAAAAAAAAGAAAAAGAAAAAAAGACCGTACCCTTTTATGTAATGATGTTACTTTGAATTTATATTAGTTCACACAAACACTCCATCCATGCTTTTGTTCCGGCCCTCCGGTCCAGTTTAAGAACCCATTGTGGCCCTCGAGTCAAAAAGTTTGCCCACCCCTGGTCTAGACTTTGGTTTTAATCCCATATACTTCTCTTTATGCTTATGCTTTTCTATATTTTCTTGAACATGTGCAACATATTATAATAGTTGTTTTAATGTCCTTGCCTACCGATTCTATCACCTGACATTTCTGAGTCTGTTTTTACTGATTAGTTTTCTTCCTTCCTGGTTATGGGTTATGTTTTTCTACTTCTCTGCATTTTTGGTTGGATGCCAGACATTGTGAATTTTACTTACGTGCTGGATGTTTTGTGTTCCTTTAAATATTTTGGGCTTTGTTCTGGGACACAATGAGGTTATCTGGAATCACTTTTGGTTCTGTTGAGGCTTACATTTACACTTGTTGGGCGGGTCCTGGACAGCCTTCAATCAAGGCCCAATCTGGCAGTTTCTTTCTGGGGATCCCACTGGAGGCCTCCTGGGTTAACAGCGTCTTTCCACTGTGCTCGGAAGGAACGTGCACGATTCCTGGAGTGGTTTTGTGAACTTTCCAGTGGTCCTTGTCCCCGCCTGGCTGTTTTCTCACAGGCATGCAGACCAGTCCTCAGCCAAAGACCTAAGGGGACCCCTCAGGAGACAGGGGGCCCTCTCTCTGCATCCTCCTCCTGTCCGCACTGTCTTGTGAATCCCAGCGCCCCATCTCCTGCCCTCCCTGGGTCTCCTCCATCCTGAGGTCGCTCCCTCCTTTTGTTTGGCCTGGACACTCCAGGCACTGGACAGGGCTCACTGGACTGTGCTGCCAGTTATTTAGTATCTGGAAAACTTTGTTTTATATGTATTTTATCCGGTTTTATAGTTTTTTAGTTATTTTTTATGGCAGGAGAATAAATCTAGTCCCTGTTATTCCACCATAGCTGGAAACAGAAGT
>NW_006298351.1:2284746-2288600 GCF_000327345.1 Myotis davidii
TGTCTTCCTTCCGCCTCCCGCCACCAGCTCTGGTAGGCTTTGTTCCATGACTGCCTTCCTGTGACAGGAACCCCCCACGTGGCCCCACACTCCTTTCTCCTGACTAGTGCTCCCGACCCATTGACTTCTCATGACAGCCCTGTGTGGTACCTACCCAGCTCCGTTGACCTCCCTGTGCACCTACTGTGCGTGAGCTGAGTGCTCACCTAGGGGACGGGAGCTGCTGCTGGGCTGGGGAGGAAGCCGTGGGAGTGTATGAGCTCATCTGAGGAGTGTTTGTAGAACGAGAAGAACAGAGAGGAAGCAGAGCCCTGACATCCTAGGGGCAGCCAGGACATGGCATCTGCCAGCAGTGCCCTGGGAGCTGGCAGGGAGACCCAGAGAGTGTGGGCTTCAGAAGCCAAAGGAAGCGAGTTGGGAGGTAGGAGTGACGGGGAGTGATTGGCAGTTGTGGGAGAGACCAGCAGGACGAAGCCAGGAAGGGCCTCAGGAAAGGAGCAGCTGGTGACAGACCCACATCTGCCTTAGCTCTGAGCCTCTGCAGATGGCATTCCTCCCGTCTTCTCTGCTTGTTTCTCACCCGCAGACCTTGTCCTTCAGATGTCCAGTTCCGTGGGTGCACCCCCTTCCCGCTCTGTCCCATGGCCCTGAGCTGCCCGTTCAGGGCGTGGCTACTGTCTGTCCTTGTCCCTGCGGCCTTATGAGTGCCTTGAGGGGAAGGACTACACTTGATTCATCTCGCTGCCATGCGTGCCCGGCACAGCCCCATGAGTGCAGAGGGAGGAGAGAGCTCTGGAGTCCTCCAGGGTCTCCGTCTCCCCACCCAGACCACGTTCCCACGACCTTATAACACCGGCCAGGCCCTGGAGGATGGGGAGGACCGAGCACCCACGCCCAACCCCTGGAAGAACATCAGGAAAGGGGCAGCCCCCGGAGCTCCTGGGGAATTGGAACTGGAATTGGGGGACAGTGTAAGGAAGGAGTAGGTCCAGCCCGCGTTGTGGCCAGGGTCCAGCTCGAGGGCCTCTGTCCCAGGCACATGTCTCCTCGGCCACAGGCCCACACCCACCTCCTCACCTGCTCCCTCACGTGCCGACTGTCCTTACCTCTGGCCGCAGGTTGATGTCAGTGGAGGAGGAGCTGAAGAAGGACCACGCAGAGATGCAAGCAGCTGTAGACTCCAAACAGAAGATCATCGATGCCCAGGTGGGGGGCTCTGGCCCTTTGGTCGGCCACAGGTGGTAATGGACCTAGGATAAGGGGGGTGACTTTGGCTTCTCTGTATCCTTACTCATACATACCCCACTGCAAAAGCTGCAGAGAAATAGGAGAACAGATCCTTGCCCTGGGAAGTCAGACTTGAGGGTCTCAGTGGACCACAGCTCACTAGGACAGGTTGTGAAAGGGGTAGGGCAACTCCTCCCCCACTGGGGCAACATGGTAGGTATCGCGTTTCACTAGGGGTGCTAACCAAAGAGTGAATCTATTGGGAGGCGACTGGGGAAGTCTGGAGGTGGCACAGGGAGTGGGAGGGGCTCCGTTCAGAGCTGTGGCTTTCCAACTGCATTGAGAGGAGAGACATGTTAGAGGCTTTTGGCCTCCCTCCCCCAGGCCTGTTCCCTTTTCCTCTCAAGCGCCCAGAAATAGGGCCAATCCTTGCAGACTGTAAACTGCACACAGGACCAGGAGCTGTGAGCGCTGCATGTCACGCATAGGCACAGGCCACCTGCCCTCCGGGCCTCGGGTGGCTGATGGATGACACTAGAGCTGCTGTTGAGGTTGAGAGGCAGGCGATGTGGTTGGCGTTAGAAAGGCAGACTCCAGGAGGTCGTGGCCCATGACGGGCGAGGCCACCCTGCCCCACTCGCCCACTGCTCCCCTGGCCTCTCCTCCAGGCCACATTCCTCCCCCCAGCCTTCCTCCAGCGCACACAGCCCCAGGGAGATGCTTCCCCTCCGTGACCCCACCTCATGCCCTCTGTCCGCAGGAGAAGCGCATCGCCTCCCTGGACGCCGCCAACGCCCGCCTCATGAGCGCCCTGACACAGCTGAAAGAGAGGTACAGCATGCAGGCCCGTAACGGCATCTCCCCCACCAACCCCACCAAATTGCAGATTACCGAGAACGGCGAGTTCAGAAACAGCAGCAATTGTTAACCTGCCCGAGGAGAGGGAGGACTGTGGTGGCCCAGGGCCGGGCCTCGGCCTGGGGAGGAGCACCCCACAGTTGCAGCCCCAGCGCGGGGGGCAAGAGGCCGAGGCTCGTCTCCCGTGCCCTCCGTCCACGGTCCCGGAGGCGGCCACAGAGGGAGCCGAGAGAGACTGACGCAGCGGGAGCCCCTCTCTCTCCTGCCCAGGAAGCGTGTTGGGTTCAGGCGAAGAGACTGCACGCGGGAGTGGGACGGCCTGGCGGGAGCGGGGTGGCCAGAATCTGTCTCTGTTGGTTATTGAATTTGGTGTGTGTCACCTTTCCTTCCTGACCTGGCTAAGTGCATGTACCCCTCGCACTCCCCAAGGAGGGAGCTGCCCGGAGGGGCGGGGGGTGTTAAAGAGCTGGGGCGCAGGCTCCCTGGCAGCCAGGCCCCTCCCTGTGGGCCCTGCCCTGCAGTTTCAGGAGCTGACAAGTGGGGGAGGGGGAGGGAGTTGGGGAGGATGGTGGTCCGTGTCCCCTGCCCGGCTCTGAGCACCTGCCACTGCATGCAGCCTGTCGGGGACCCTGCTGTGAGGAACCGAGGATCACCCAGACCTGTCCCCACATTCCTACCGCCTCCTTCCTCCCTCCCTCATTCTGCCAAAAAGACCCAGAGAGGCTCCGTCTGTCCTCTGGACCCTCGCACTGTGGGCCTTTGCCCCGCATCAGAGCCTCCGCCCGGGCCAATGTCTGGGGCTCCCAAAGCCAAAGACCTGGGCAGCGTTGGCCCAGCAGCACTGCTCGCCCTCCTGTGGCCCCGCAGGGAGTGGCCACTGGGGCCCATCCTGAGAGAAAGGCTGAGCTCTAGGGTTAAAGAATTCTAATGCCCAACCCTGGGCAGGCAGATAACTGTGGTTTCTTTTCCTTTCGCAGTATGCATTAGAAACAAAAGCCCGCTCGCTCGCTTGCTGGAACACAGGGGCCTTTTAAATTGAGCGTGCGCACTGCATGGGAAATAGCGGCCCTGGAGGATGTTAGACTTGCTCCCTCTCCAAGACAGCAGCGGCCTGCACCCGGCCCGCGTGCGGCCGCCGCCTCCTCACCCTTCCCGGGGCCCCCAGCCAAGGACCAGGCGCTGCAGACAGGGAAGGGGCACACCCCACAGCTGGGCCGGTTTTCCTCAGCTCCAGGCTGTTCTGTAGCTTGTCAGCCTGCGCCCCCACATGCGGGACATAGGTGGGCAGGAGCGTGGGTCTCTCTGGGCCCCCCGTTCCCAGCCCCAGCCCTGGATACAAAAGTCGGGCCTTTGCCCCGCAGCAGAGACGGGCTGAGCCAGGGCCGGCCCGCAGCCTCAGGAAGCGAGGAGACCCTTGGAAAGAGCGCCGAGCCCTTCCTGCCCCAGGGGCTGGAGACGTGGTGCCAGCGCTGGGGTTGCCACAGAGCCCACCAGGAGGGCGAGAGGGGGAGGGGTGGCCCAGACCACACTGAACCCCGTCCTGGGCCTGGACCATGCTCAGGGAAGGGGCGCTAAGACGAAACCTGCAGTACAGTCAGGCCAGGGACACGCTGGTGGGCGAGGGCAGCCCCCCAGGGCCACAGACCTCAGGAGGGAAGGCCGTGGGGTCTCACAGGCGGGGCCTGGCCCCGGTGATGTCCCTGGTTCCGTTTCGTCCCCCCACAGCCCAGTGAGCCCCCCCAACCCCCCCATCTGACTCTCCGCCCACC
>NW_006298351.1:2289881-2291707 GCF_000327345.1 Myotis davidii
AGGGCTTACATACTCCAGCTGGGGATTTGGATGAGGAGAGAGGAGACCCAATGGGCAGTCTGGGCAAGGGGCTTGGCCTATTAGATGACATAGAATAATTATGCATTTTCTTTTAAAACTATTTTTATTGATTTCAGTGAGAAAGGGAGAGGGTGAGAGAGATAGAAACATCAGTGATGACTGGGCCTGGACCATGCTCAGGGAAGGGGCCCTAAGATGTAACCTGCAGTACAGTCAGGCCAGAGACACGCTGGTGGGCGAGGGCAGCCCCCAGGGTCACAGACCTCAGGAGGGAAGGCCGTGGGGGTCTCACAGGCGGGGCCTGGCCCCGGTGATGTCCTCTGGTTCCGTTTCGTCCCGCCACAGCCCAGTGACCCCCCCAGTCCCCCCCCACCTGACTTTCCGCCCACCAATGCCTCATAGAGCGACCTCGGACTGAGCGCCTCTTAGCAATACAGGGGAGGTCCCAGGTCCCGCAGAAGGCGCAGGTGGCCAGCGCGGTGGCCGGTGCTGGCGGCCCTTGGCTGGGCTGTGAGCTCTCAGGCCAAAACCTTACTTACCTAGTGCAAAAACTGTAAACGTGTACAGACTCCAGATTTTTATCTGAATTGCAAGTCTGACCATTTTTGTAAATGTTCTTGGTGTTTGACTGTAATGTAACTATTTCACCTAACGGTTGTACATAGTCCTCTAGTCCTGGTGCTGCCGAGGGCTGCCCGGGACCGCTGCTCCCCGATGGTTTGTATTTTATATTTTAATCTAGAGAACAGTATTGGGCAGGAGGAAGACGTTTGGGTTTTGGGTGCTGGGGTCTCCCCCTGCCCGTGGCATTAATTTGTTTGCTTTGCAGTGTGCTGTCTGGGTGGGGGTGATGGGCACATGCGCCCCGGCTGGGCCAGCAAAGGGGGCTCTCGCCTGGGCCACACAGAACCCGCGTCGTGGTGCTGGACGGCCTGCAGACAGAGGGCCCGCAGGGCGGGGGTGAGGGGAGGACCACGGTCCCAGCCCAGACCCCACAGGAGACCCTCTCCTCTCCTTTGCCAACACAGAGGCGCCTAACTATTTGGTGAACTTTTATGTTTAGGGTGAAGGAAACTGCCAAACTTCCTATAAGTGAAGACTTTTTCCAACTGCCCGATAAGGGGGGTGGGGAACCGAGGCCAGAGCTCTTCCCTCCCCCACAGAGCTTCTGCCGGATGCACCTCTCCCTCCCACCCGTCCGTCTGCGGAAGGCAGACTGTCCAGGGAAACAGCCCCTCTTTTTTCTACACTCGCCCCCCAAGCCGCCTGGCTCCCCACCTCCCTGCCCCCCTTTTGTAAGTATGTGAAAAGGACAAAACTGCAAACGTGGAGTCTCGGCCGGAGCCTCTCCAGCTGTGACTTTTAACTATGTAATAATGTACAGAGAAAGTTGTTGGTGTTCTAAGGAGCTGGGTTTCCTTCCCTCCCCTTCTTTAGCTGGAACTGCCTCCAGGAACCTGCCCTCTCTGCCTCCTCACCGCCTGTTCTTCCCCAGCACACCACTGCCTCATCGCCAAAACCATGGCCCCCCAGTGCTCTGCACCACTGTCCCGAGTCCCCACAGTCAGGGCCTGCCATCGCTCTGCTGGGGCGGCCCCGTACAAAGTAGAATTCAGGGAAAAAATCTCTGGGACACAGCAAAAGCAGTCCTGAGAGGGAAGTTCATAGCACCGCAGGCCTACCTCAAAAACAAGAAAAATTAATAATAAACTATACAACCCTACCACTCAAAGAATTAGAAAGAGAACCACAAGAAAAGCCCAGAGTAAGTAGAAGGAAGGAAATAATAACGATTCGAGCAGAAA
>NW_006298351.1:2293164-2293542 GCF_000327345.1 Myotis davidii
CAAGCTAAATAGCATGCTATTAAACAATGAATGGGTTACCAAAGAGATCAAAGAAGAAATAAAAAGCATCCTGGAAACAAATGACAATGAAAGCACAACCCAAAATCTCTGGGGCACAATGAAAGCAGTCCTGAGAGGGAAGTTCATTGAACTACAGGCCTACCTCAAAAAACAAGAAAAACTGGTAATAAATTATACAACCCTACCACTCAAAGAATTAGAAAGAGAACCACAAGAAAAGCCCAGAGTAAGTAGAAGGAAGGAATAATAAAGAGTAGAGCAGAAATAAATAACATAGAGACTAAAAATACAATACAAAAATCAATGAAATCAAGAGCTGGTTCTTTGAAAGGATAAATAAAATTAATGAACCAGTTC
>NW_006298351.1:2311819-2314179 GCF_000327345.1 Myotis davidii
TAAGCCTGGCTCGCCTCTCCATTCACCTGTGTCTCGGGAGATTTTGTGGGGTGACCCTTGAGTCATGGGCTGATGTTGCCGCCCTGTGCCAGCACTTGGTTCACCTGGTGGCACTGCACACAGGGAAGACCCCTCAAGCCGATGGCGGTGGTGGGCTCGGCTCCCTGAGTGAGCCGGTGTCCCCCCCTCCAGGCAGTGGAGCAGGTGGGCTGTAAGCTCCCCCATGGCTCAGCCAGCTCGGAAGTGAGGCCTTTGCTGGTCCCAGGGTCTCCTGGGAGAAGGGCCCACACTTGCCCTGCAGCAGACACCAGCTCCTGCCCAGCTCTGCTTCAGGTGCTATCCCACCTGCTGAAGTCTGCCTCCAGGAGGGGACAGGCCCATCAAGGGGAAGAGGTTGGCCTAGGGTCAAGCAAGTCATGGCAAAGTTGGACGGAACCCAACCTTCTGACGTCTGGAAGGTTCCAACTCATAAGGCGCTCCCAAGCCCCCACCTGCAAGACCGAACTGAAGGCCTCCACTGTGAACAAACTGGCCCCCAAACCCCTTCAGCTGCACCTGCGCACAGCGGACCTGCAGCCCTGGGTCCCACTGAGCAGGTCCCAGGCACCACGCAACAACCACTAAGGGTCCGTGCATCCCCTTTGCACATGTGCGGAGACTGGCTCAGAGGGGGCAAGTCCAGGCCCAGCCCCTGCCCACCTCAGCCTGGCTTCTGCAGAGGCAGGGCTGCATTTGGCCAGATCACCAGATAGACGCCCTGGCCTGTCCCCTGCACAGGTGTCTTGGCTCCTGCCAGGGCCGTGGGCCCCAGCTGTGCAGCACTTCCACAGGAGCCCCAGGGCTGCTCCAATAGGAGGGCTGGTTCAGGGGTGGGGTGGAAGGGTGCAGCAGAGCTACCGGCTGCCGCCCACCCTCGCCAGCCTGACCCCCAGGACCCCTTGTCTGAGCACTGGGGTAGCTCCAAACCCTTGTGGATCTTTGGAGTGGGGGGAACAACGCTGCATCCTGCTCTCCCAACCCATGCCCCTCAAGGCTTAGCTATGAGACATCTTAAGCCCCCGTCCCTGCCTCAGACTGCCATCTGACTGTGCCCTTGCCCCCAGCAGCCTGGGTGACAGCCACCTGCTTAGCACTAGCACCCTGGCCTCTCAGGTTCTCAACCTCGTCTCCTCTGCCACACCCTCCCTGTCATCTCCCACATTATAGGCCTCTTTCCTCCCAGGCTCCCTGTGTTTCTTCTGCTTCCCTTCCAGGCTTAGCCCTGTGTCTCCCTCCTCGGCCCCTCTTCTGACCAGATGCTCTGACCATATCAGCCCTGGGTCCACCAATGGCCCCTACTCTCTGGGCGGCTGAGAACTGCAGGACACAAACACCCGGCTCCTCATCCCCAGTGGGTGCCTGCTCAACTTCCCCGTTCAGCTCTGCTCCCATTCGCCACACCGGGATGTGAAAGCAAACAGGAGAGGAGGTGATCCTTTTCCCAAGGCAGCTGCTGGCCAGGCCCTACCCTCTCGTCCCTGCTGTCTTCGTTACTCCTAACCCTTCGCCCCTTGCTGCCTTTGTTACTCATAACCCTTCGGCATCACTGTTCTCCATGTGCTGGGCTTCCACCTGCTCCGAGCTGGGTTTCCTTCCCTCCCCTTCTTTAGCTGGAACTGCCTCCAGGAACCTGCCCTCTCTGCCTCCTCACCGCCTGTTCTTCCCCAGCACACCACTGCCTCATCGCCAAAACCATGGCCCCCCAGTGCTCTGCACCACTGTCCCGAGTCCCCACAGTCAGGGCCTGCCATCGCTCTGCTGGGGCGGCCCCGTACAAAGTAGAATTCAAGTAGAATTGGGAAAAAATCTCTGGGACACAGCAAAAGCAGTCCTGAGAGGGAAGTTCATAGCACCGCAGGCCTACCTCAAAAACAAGAAAAATTAATAATAAACTATACAACCCTACCACTCAAAGAATTAGAAAGAGAACCACAAGAAAAGCCCAGAGTAAGTAGAAGGAAGGAAATAATAACGATTCGAGCAGAAATAAATTACACAGAGACTAAAAAAGCAATACAACTGATCGATGAAACCGAGAGCTGGTTCTTTGAAAAGATAAATAAAATTGATGAACTGTTAGCCAGACTCATCAAGAAACAAAGAGAGAAGACCAAAATAAAGTCAGAAACAAAAGTGGAGAAGTAATTACTGACCCCACAGAAAGATTGTAAGAAAATACTATGAACAACTCTACGCCAATGAGCCGGACAATGGGGGTGAAATGGACAAATTCCTAGAAAAATACAGTCTCCCAAAACTGAACCAGGAAGAATAAAAAAAACTGAATAGGCCAATAATGACTGAGGAAAT
The DNA here is from genome assembly GCF_000327345.1 of Myotis davidii. Classification (NCBI taxonomy): domain Eukaryota; kingdom Metazoa; phylum Chordata; class Mammalia; order Chiroptera; family Vespertilionidae; genus Myotis; species Myotis davidii. The sequence goes on from NW_006298351.1 coordinate 2,314,169, forward strand.
AGAAGCAGCAA
>NW_006298351.1:2314453-2315072 GCF_000327345.1 Myotis davidii
TTTTAATTTTATTTTTATTTCAGAGAGGATGGGAGGGGGAGAGAGAGATAGAAACATCAGAGAGAGAATCATCGATCAGCTGCCTCCTGCACGCCCCCCCACCCCCCACTGGGTATTGAGCCCACAACCTAGGCATGTGCCCTTGACCAGAATCAAACCCAGGACACTTCACTCCATAGGCTTACGCTTCATCCATGGAGCCAAACCAGCCAGGGCTATCCAACACCCATTTTTGCTAAAAACTCTCAGCAAAGTGGGAATAGTGGCTGCATATCTCCAAGATAAAGGTCATATATGACAAACCTTCAGTGAACATCATACTCAATGGGCAAAAACTGAAACCATTTCATCTAAGAACAGGAACAAGACAACAATGTTTGATTTCAACACTATTATTCAACACTAGAGCCCCAGTGCATGAAATTCGTGTGGGGCGGGGGGCGGGGGGTCCTTCAGCCTGGCCTGCACCCTCTTGCAATCCAGGACCCCTTGGGTGATGTCCGACTGCTCACCTGCCTGCCTGATTGCCCCTAACCACTCTGCCTGCCTGCCTCATCACCCCTAACCACTTGCCTGCCTGCCTCATCACCCCTCACCACTCTGCCTGCATGCTCCTCCA
>NW_006298351.1:2315554-2316578 GCF_000327345.1 Myotis davidii
TACACTCAATTAATATTTGACAAAGGAGGCAAGAGCATACAATGGAGTCAAGACAGTCTCTTCAATAAATGGTGTTGGGAAAATTGGACAGGTACATGCAAATAAATGAAACTAGACCACCAACTTACACCATGCACAAAAATATAAACTCAAAATGGATAAAAGATTTAAATGTAAGTTGGGAAACCATAAACATTCTAGAAGAAACCTTAGGCAGTAAAATCTCAGACATCTCTCATTGCAATATGCTTACGAATACATTTCTTTTTTTTAAAATATATTTTATTGATTTTGTACAGAGAGGAAGGGAGAGAGATAGAGAATCAGAAACATCGATGAGAGAGAAACATCGATCAGCCGCCTCCTGCACACCTCCCACTGGGGATGTGTCCGCAACCCAGGCACATGCCCTTGACCGGAATCGAACTTGGGACCCTTCAGTCCGCAGGCCTATGCTCTATCCACTGAGCCAAACCGGTTTCGGCGAATACATTTCTTAAGACAAAGGAAAGTAAGGAGAAAGTAAACAAATGAAACTACATCAAAATAAAAAGCTTCTGCACAGCAAAAGAAACCATCAACAAAACAAAAAGGGAGCCCACTGCATGGGAGAACATATTTGGCAATGATACATCTGCTAAAGGGTTAATATCTAAAATATATAAGGAACTCATACAATGAAACAAAAGGAAGACAAACAATCCAATTAATAAATGGACAAAGGACCTAAATAGATGCTTCTCCAGAGTGGCCAAAATTAACATGGAAGGAGATATCAGTCAATAAGAGAACCTGAGAACCTTCGGCGGACGGAAGCTGGTCAAGAGGCTCAGGGCCAGAGGCCCAGCCAGGGACCAGGTTGGAAATGGGATGCCCGGATCCCAGCTGCCTCCTCCTGCTCTGCCAGCCAGGACACTTCTTCACCTCCCAAATCCTTGTGAGGAACTGGATATTTTTCTCTGAGGGAATTGAACAGTTATGCTCCCGACGTGGGGACCAGGTAAAGCAGAGGCCTCTGTGAGGT
>NW_006298351.1:2317269-2317534 GCF_000327345.1 Myotis davidii
TTGCTTCTCTCAATAGTGCCCACCCCGTGAGAGCCTTCACTGCTCCCAGAATGCCCAGAGCCAGGCATCTTTCCCCCAGTAACTGGGTGGAACAGGCTTGTTTGGAAAAACTGGCTTCGGAGAAAAGACCAGCAGATATTCCCCCAAATGCCAAGAGCGCGTCAGTCGCAGCATCCCGTAACGTCCCTGCCAGTCACCATGCCCTGTGAGCGTGTGTACACACCTGCAAAAGCACAGGGAGCCAGGACCCCCCCCCCCCCCCCCC
>NW_006298351.1:2317552-2322070 GCF_000327345.1 Myotis davidii
CCGCAGACAGTTGCGGAAAGTGCCCAATGAATCATGGACACTAGACGTGACTCTCCCCAGGCCTCTGCTTCGTAATGGCAACAAAACCTCCTATTTGCAAATACAACAGCTCAAAAGAAAAAAATAAATAGAACTCCCAGCATGAAAGGGAAAGGCCAAATCAACCAGCCCAAGAAAGGAAGCAGGAAACAGAGATAATGCAGGAAAGAGAAGATTAAAAAAACACACATGACAAAACTCTGAACTCTAACATCCTCAGGGAGATAAAACAAGAACAGGATGCTGTGAGAAAGAAATCAAGATCAAGAACGAGCTCCTATTAGGCTTTTTAATAAAATATCCGATAGAAGAGCTGGAAGACCAAGTTGAGGCATTGTCCTAGAAAGCAGAACAAGACATACAGGTAGAGAGCAGGAGAGGGGAAAAAACTGGAGCCTCAATCCAGGCTGTCCAAGGCCCAACTATCAGGAATTCCTGGAGGGGGGAAAAGGTAAAAGAGAAAGAGATCAAGGAAGAGTGAAAGGGCGTTTTCCAGAGCAGAAGGAAGTTGGAGAGTCCAGGAAGAAAGAACCGCCCAACAGATGGGACAGACCCCTCCAGGGCACAGCGTCGAGTTCCCCAACTCGGCCGGAGCTGGGCTCATCAGAGCTGGCCTCAGCCAGGAGCCCAGTGGAAGGAAGGGAAAGCCAGGGACACGGGCCAGAGTGAGACTGGGGAACGATGTCCCCAGAGAGTGAAGCAGGACAGATGTTCCTGAGGACCCCTGGTGGGGAGTGTCGGTGAGAGACCTCCATAAGACATGGTGACGTTATGCTGAGGCCACTCAGCGTGCTGGTGTGTTTTTCTCTGGCCCTGGTCAAAACTAGGTGGTGCCCTACAGGGCCACAGAACCACAGGCAGCGGGGTGCATCCTTATTGCCACAAATCTACAGATTAGCATGTAACGTCACATGCCACACACACACATACATAGTATATCTATATGATGCCCATCTGTCCCTTGCTGGTGATGTTAATTCTGATCACCTGCCCAAGGTGTGGCCCAATGTCTCCATTGTATAATTACTGGGCTTTGTTTTTCTGCCTTGCTTCCAACTACTGAGCAGTATGTGAGGAGACCTTTTGAAACCACGCAAAATCCTGCTCCTTATAAAAATGTCCTCCTAGACTTTTAGCAACTATTAATGATTCTTTTTTGTGGTTGTGGGTAATCCTCACCTGAGGATATTTTTCCATTGATTTTCAGAGAGAGTGGAAGGAAGGGGAGAGACAGAGAAATATTGATTGGTTGCCTCCTACACGTGCCCTAACCAGAGCCAGGGATCAAGCCTGCAACAGAGGTAGGTGCCCTTCGGTCCGCAGGCCAACACGCTATCCACTGCGCCAAACCGGCTAGGGCTAATAATGGTTCTCGATTAATCCAGTCTTTACTGGGAGGGCTGCGAAAGGTGTGTCAACCCCAGAACTCTTTTCACTTCACCAGTTGACTCCCCACAAAGGTCCTCCTCCCTTCTCCCCATGTCCTTGCTTTTGTCTTATCATCGGTACGGACTCACAGAGCCCTATTATTACGGGCTTATAATTCATTACTCTACTTACTTACTTGGTGCTCAAATAGTCCCAGATTTGGTCACAGGAAGCTCCTTCAAACCGGTGCCCGGGTCCTAGCGACATGTCCCCAGTGTTGTTTTCAAGCATTTCCTTACTTTCCGGCATTACGAGATGTCTCAGCTCACCTTGTACCTACCTTGGCTTAGCTGTGGAATTAGTCATTTCTCAGAAAAGCCTTGGGGAATGAAATTACAAAGCTAGATCTGAGCGACTGGAATGCCCTTCCTTCTTGACCTTTTCAGCAGACAGTTAGGAAATAAATGTATATACATATACACATATACCTACAACTCAAGTGTACATCCACACATATGCACGTGCACATAAGCAGACATGTTTTATCACGTGAGTTTGCTTCTATACCTTAGCCCCACGGACTCTGAAGCTTAACAAGTATCCGGTGACTCCTGCTTCAGGCGCTGCAGGAAGAACAGGTGTAGGCTGATCAGAGGAGAAGCAACCTGAAGGGGGGAGAAGGTGGAGCTGCCCCACCTGCCCTGAGGGAGGGGCAGGGCACAGGCGCAGACTGAGCCGGCCGACCAGGACCTCAAGAGCCTTGCATTGCTCTGGTGGTGCGCCAGGCTTAGCGTGCCAGGTCTGCGGGAGCCTATCCAGAGGTCCTGAGTGAATGCAGTTCAATTCCTGGTCAGGGCACATGCCTGGGTTGTTGCAAGCTCGAACCCTGGTAGGGGGCGTGCAGAAGGCAGCCAATCAATGTCCTGCTCTCACATGTATGTTTCTGTTTCTCTCTCTCTCTCTCTAAAAATCAATAGAATATTTTTTTTTAAAAAAAGGAATATCACTGCTAAGAACCAAAACCTCTATGGGGCTTAAAAGTCAGTTGTGGATAGTGCCCTCGGCGGCCCCGGATCTGTCTCCTGCTTCATCAGTGTTTGGACGGAACATGCAATTCATTTTGAATGAAAGGCATTCCATGGGCAAAACTCCCAATTTCGTCAGAATTACTCCACTGAGATGGAGGCTGCGGTCAACCGCCTGGCCAGCCGCCTCTGCGGGCCTCGCACACCTACCTCTCTGGGGCTGCTATTTGGACCTTGCTGATGTGGTCTTGGCGGCTGGGCCACTTCTGCGAGTTGGCGAGTTGGCGGAGACGCTGAGGGCGCTGAGCGGCTCTTAAAGATGCAAAACCAGCGCGGTGGCCGCATCCTCTTCCAGGACGTGCTGAAGCCCCAGGTGAGCAGGCAAAGCTCAGGGCCATGGAGGCCGCCCTGGCCTTGGAGTGGAGCTGAGCCAGGCCCTTTCGGAGCTGCCGGCCCTGGTTCTCCCCATGCAGACCCTCATCCCTGTGACTTCCAGGAGAACCGCTTCCGGGTGAGGAGGTGAAACTCCTCAAGAAGATGGGTGACACCTGGCACCTCCGCAGGCTGCCGGCCCCCAGGCTGGGCTGGGCGAGTGTCTCTTCCAAGGCTCCCGCTCCAGCACCATGAGGATTCTCTGGAGCCCGAGGCCTTTGAGGGGCCCCTCTGCACCCCCTGGTGTCTGGCTGTGACCTGAGCCTCTCCCCAAACTGCTAGCCATTCTTTAACCCCCATGAAGTCCTCTCCCATGAGTGGGGCCAAACGACACAATAAAGCTTTTTGCAGAAAAAAAAAGTCAGTTGTGATACATTCTGGAACATCAACTCAAAGAATTATCTGAGAATATCGCAAAAGACAAATGATTGGAAATTTGAAGAATTAAACAATTATCCTAGCAGTGAAACAGGCAAAGATATGAAATAACAAGTTGCAGAGAAGGAATAGAAATGGACAATAAGTAAATGAGAGTACACTCATCTAAACTAATAATTCAAGAAAAGCAAATGAATATGACAATGAAATAGCCATTTTCTGGGCCGGCAGTGTTGGAGGCACAGAAACAGAAAGGAGTCAGCCTAAGGGAAAAACAGATGCGACGCGCTAAAGAACGTAGCACTGGGCTTCCCTCGGCGGCAGCAGGGGTCATCAGGCTGTCGATGAGGATGTGGGTCCAAGTTTATGCAACTTCGTATGCTCGCCACATAGTAGGTTCAAAAAAGGAAAGGTGATATATATATATTTACCACCGATCAATAAAAGTAGCAATTAATAACAAAGTTCATCTGCTGCTTGGAAATTCACAATGTAGAAGGGAACATGTGTGTGTATGAGAATGTGTGTGTGTGTGTGTGTGTGTGTGTGCGTGTGTGTGCGTGTGTCCCAGGTATACTAGCTGTGATGGGTGTGGTGTGTGTCGGCGTCTGCAGGTATAGCCTGCACGCTGGAACAGGTGGGTACCCCTGGGTGCATTTCTGCACATGGCCTGTCAGGTGTGGCTCGTACAGCTTTGTGGGGTACAGCTGTGGGGTACAGCTGTGGGGTACAGATGTGGCTGGTGTGCCTGGCCCACCCGTGCTGAAGGCTCCCCAGAGGTGATCGGGGAGACCCAGGGCAGAGAGCAGGGGGCAGAGGGCCGGGCAGGAAGGTAGTGCGATGCCTTGAGTCCGACTCTGCAAACAGCATCCAGGTTCACCCCCAGCCCAGAACCTGCCCCCCACAACTTCCCTTCCATGTGGTCCCTCCTCCCTTCCAGCCATAGGCGGGGAGTGAGTGCAAGACCCTTCCACTCCTGTTTCCCGGGCGGAGGTTTGGGAACAGGGTCCTGGCAGGAGGAGGGGCGACGTGTTCATTATGGGAAATAAGCAGCAGGATCGCATTCTAATAAATCAGCACAGACTTCCGAGCCGCACGGGGTCTCGCGGGCTCCGCCGGCCGTGGAATTTAATATGATATGCTTCAGCCTGCCGGCTAATGGGCTGCTGCTGGCTGCCACGTGATCCTACCTTCCCGGGACGTTAAACGATGCTGAAAAGTGGCCCAGATTTATTTATTGGGACAGTGTGTGCTCCTGCCTGTGGGTGTGTAGGGA
>NW_006298351.1:2322116-2322844 GCF_000327345.1 Myotis davidii
GAGAGAGGCGAGGAGACGGGGCCTGGGCAAGCAGCCTGCGGCCTCCCTCCTGGGTCTGCTGCTGGCTGTGCCCCATCCCAGGGTCGTCACCGGCTCCCCCAGCTGACACCCCACCCCACAACACAGAGCATCCATTTCCCCATCTGTTAAATTCATTAACTCCACAGGATTCCCTCTCACCTGTCATTCACTCACTCACTCACTCATCCATTCATTCACTCCCAGAACATTCCACTTACGATGGACTGGGCCTGTGCTGGGCTCTGTGAGTGCTGCCCACAGGACGGACAAAACCTTGCCCTCACGCAGGGACGCAGATGGCATCCAATCACTATGACGTGAGGGGCCATCAGTGTTCTTTCTGTAAGCCACCCGGTTCCAGCTGCATCCCCTCCCGCCTGGACGCCCACGCCCTGCAGCAGCCTCTCCACGCCCATGCGTGTGCCAACTCCAGTCCACCCTCCAAATCCTAAACTCCATCATCTTCCAAAACACAACATGAGCATTTTGTCCTCTAAACTCCCTCCAGCGGAAGGAGGACACCTCCCACTGCCCGCGCTGCCTGCCGGGCCAGCCCCCCGGAGCTGAGCACACACAGGCCGGGCAAAGCCCTCCCCTCTGCTCTCGGCTCTGCCGCTGCACCTGTCAACTGCTGTCTGACCTTCAGCTCCAGGCGGGCAGGGCCAGGTCCACTCACATTGTCCCCTCGCCAGGGCCTGGCTGGCGCT
>NW_006298351.1:2323164-2356940 GCF_000327345.1 Myotis davidii
GGGAGGGGTGGTGACACGGAGCCCTGCTGGCTTCGCAGGCTTCGCCAGGGACCCGGAGCCTGGAGGGGATGGAAAGGCACAGACCCCATGGGGTGCAGGGCACGGGGAGGCAGTAAGGGCCATGGGGGCCAGGTAGGGACTCACCTTGATCCTCAGAGTGAGGGGAAACCATGGGGGAAAGAGCAGCTGGGAGGATCATTACCCAACTCACATTTTTAAGGGTCCCCAGGATGCGGGGGAAAGGCCGATGGTCAACAGAGGGCTGGAGGTGAGCCATGTAGCAGGAGGCCCCACAGGTGCCCAGTGGGCGATGACAGCAGAGCAGGAGAGCTGTGGGCACATTTCCATCTGAGGAGGGATGGGTGGTGAGGGCTGACCCAACAGGGGTGGCAGGAGGGCTTTTGGGGAGGAGAAGCTGCAGCAGTGCCTGCATCCCATCAACCTTTACAGACCAGGCAGGGCCCTGAGCCCGGGCCCCTGGGCAATCCCCAGGGCAAGTGTCCGTGTAGATGACGATGCGCCTCCAGGGAATTAGGGGGGAGAGACAACCTGCTCCCTGGAAGGGTTTTGCTTTATCATCTGAAAAGAACAACACCTACTAAATACAAAGGCCTTCACTGCAGACTGGAATGCCCCGGGAAGAACCAGTCTGCTGCCTCTTTAAGAACTTGCATTCTGCAGGGTTTAATGGACATTTATGCAGAAGAACAGCCTGTTGGGTAAATGCAGCACTTCAGGCTGAGAAGGCGGAGAAGCTGGGCTTCACCCCTCACTCATATGAAGGCGACCTCCAGTCATTCATTCATTCTACACATTCCCTGAGACCTCCTCTGTGCTGGGCTCTGGCTGGGGGTGGGACCCAGACATGAATGAGCACAGTCCTTCCCTAGAGTGAGAATCACCTTGGAGTGGGTTAAAGGAACAAGACGCCTGTGGGGCCCGAGCAGGGATGCACCAGCCGCGGGAGGAGGATCAGCTTTGCAGAGGAGGCGGCTGTCAGCTGCTGGGCGAGTAGGAAGCTCACAGCGCACAGGGAAAGCAGGGTGTGAGGGACAGAGGGAGAGCCTGGGTGTGGCCCTGGGGAACTGGAAGAGCATGACGCATGTGGGGAATGGCCAAAAGTGTGGTGAGACCTGAAGTAAGGTTCTGGGAGAGAGGCTTTGGCTGAGCAGCCTGCCCCGTTGTTCACCTCCAGGGGGCGCATCTGAGGTTCTCCGTATGTCATTCCCCCCACCCCCCTCCGTGCAGTGCACAACCTTCAGGCTGCACATGGTGGCCCTGTTGGCCTGGCTGGGGAAGGACTGGGCCCCAAAAGGAGGACCCCCAAAGCCAAGCGAGGAGTTTCAGCTGGACCCAGGTGGCAGGAAGCTGTTTTATATCTTTAGGTAGGACGGTGACACGATCAGACTGGCATTTTATTTTATTTTCTTAACCCTCATTTGAGGATATGTTTTTATTGATTTTAGAGAGAGGGGAAGAGACAGGGAGTGAGAGAGAAACATTGACATGAGAGAGAAACATCAATCGGTTGCCTCCTGCATGCACCCCAACCAGGGATCGAACCCCCAACCTGGGCATGTGCCCTGACCCAGAATCAAACTGACGACCTTTCAATGTATGGGACAAAGCTCAACCAACTGAGCCACATCGACCAGGGCCAGGTTGGCATTAGAGAAAAGCCACTCTGGCAGCCTTTGGAGAATATGTTGGCAGCAGAGAGACAGTTGGCTGCTGAAAAACGGCCCATATAGAACACATATTTTGCAAAAATATGACAAAAGGTGAATTCTTTTCATCTGCAAAGAGATGCTACAAATCCACATGAAAAAGACAAGTAGAAACAGAGGCAAAGAACATGGGCAGCCAGTTCATAGAAAAGGAAATACAAATGGCCTTTCAACACATAAAAGTCTCAACTTCATCATATGAGAGAAACAAACGTTACATTCATCATCAGGATGTGACATGTCTTTCACCCATCAGTTGGCAAAGGTCACCGTTTTGACAATAGCTATGTTGGGAGGAGGGGGAACTGACCCTCTCACCTTGTTGGCAGGACTAAAAATTGGCCCAGTCTCTTTGGAGGGCAATTTGACATAGCGATTGCAGTTTAAGATGCATGTACCCTTTGATCTAGCAATTCGACTTTAGGACACACTCATTCCTGTATACAAAGATGCATGTGCAAGAACATCCCTGAAGGACTGTATGTAGCAACAGAAAACTGGAAACAACCTAAAAGCATCAACTGGGACCAGTTCCGTAAACTAAAGTAAGTAATTGCAGTGTGTCATATAGTGGCATGCCGTGTACCATTAAAAAACTGAGCCAGCCTGCACATACGCATCATGCAGCAATGTCCAAGAAGCAGTGTTAAGGGAAAAAAGCAGACTGCAGCTCAGTGTACAAGAGGAGGAAAAGGGGTATCACTCATGTGTGAGGATTTTTGCACATGTGGTGCTGCTTGGAAAGGACACGCAAAACCCAGAAACTGTATTTGCCTCTGGGAACAGACTGAGGACTGAGGGACAGGTGTGGATGGGAAATGGCTTGTCAATGTATGTCGTTCTGTGCTGTTTTTGTTTTGGTCATATCTATATATCTATATCTATGTGTGTGTGTGTGTGTACACACACACACACACACACACACTTGTGGACCCTCCCCCCAGCCGGCCAATCTCCTGCAGCCCCTCTTCTCCCCCACCAGCTGGCCAACCTCCTGTGGTCCCTCCTCCCAGCTGGCCGGCCCCCTGATAGGCCTCAATCACCAACCAGGCCGAGGGACCCCACCCATGCAGGAATTCATGCACTGGGCCTCTAGTGTGTGTATATATATATATATATATATATATGCACATTACCCTCGTGTGCACTGTGTGTGTGTGTGTGTATGTGTGTGTGTGTGTAGCTATTGCATATTTTAAAAAATGCTGAAAGCAATGAGATGCCAAGTGGCTGAGTGTCCTTCCCAGGTGGTGGTTCTCATTTTTACCCAGGATCCTTGAAGAATGAATTTCCATGAAGGTGAATTTTCCAGATATATGACCAGACTCAAAACTCTTTAAAAGCTTTTTAAAAAAGGAAAGCTATGTAAACTGTGTAACAGTCTTCCAGATTTCAGTAAGTGGAGACTGCGGAACGTGCGGGAACGCTCCCGGCTGCCCTGAAGCAAGGGGCTCCGAGCCGTGCGCCAAGGCCCCTCTCTGCTGGGACGGGGCTCTTGTCCTTTCCCTCCCAGCAGGTGCCACCAGGTCCCTCGCACAGTGCGAGTGTGGTCCCTGGACCTTGCCTGGGCAGCTCTTTGCAGGCTGCAGAGCCAGGAGTCCTGTCATTGGGGCAGGACGCTGTGGGGGTCGTGGCTCTCTGGGGGCCCTGGGACATTCTGACCTGCAGTAATAATGTGGATGGCTGCTTCCCTCTCATGCTGTCCCACCAGGACCCCTACGGTGGCCTCGGCTGTAGAAGGGGAACAAGCCACCCGCCTCACCGCCGTTGCCACAGAGCCTCTGACAGGCGTCTAAACTCCAGGGACACGACACTCCCTCCCTAAGCGTGACTGTCCCCTGCAGATGAAGGGGTGGGGGTCTTTCCAAACACCTCCCTCCGGCTGCCCCGGAGTCTCACAGGTTCCTTGAGGCAACATTTAGCTTCCTAGGCCAACATTAGCCATCAGAGAAGGAAAAATGAAAAGGAGCCCTTTTTCTCACCAATTGACCCAAAATGAATAAGCTTTGTCCATCCCAGTGGACTTGCTGTCAAACATTATCACACAGAAAAAAATCATCAATACTTTGTGGCCGTTTATATACAACGAGACTGTTAGCAACACTCAGCTTCATTTTATTATTGCATTTTACAAAGTTACCAAGACAAGTGAGGCCGAGTGATGGAACCTCGACTTTATGCGCCATGAAAATTTAATAAAGAATTTTCAAAAGCCGTTAAGAGGCAGGAGCAGCCCAGCAAGCAGCAAAGCCCCCACGGAGGGAGGAGGCTCGAGCACCGGGCCCTCTGGCCAGGCCTCAGGGGCCACGAGGTGGGCGGAGGACTCCCTGGCTCCCTCTCCTTCCCTCGGCAGACATTTATTCAGATGCTTTCCCGGTGCCAGGTCCCAGCCAGGCTCCTCACACTCATGATGGCACGGTCTCCACCGTAGAGGCCAGGACCAGGGCAAAGAGGTGAAGTCCCTGGTCACTTAGTGAGAGTGTCAGACAGCAACACCCAGCCCCTCGCCCTTCCCACCATCACCCGGGGCCCGTCCGGGATTCTCAGCCTTCATCTTCCCCACTCTGAAGGGAGAACATCCCGCTGATTTCTTTCACTGTCCAGCTCCTGGCCTGGCCTCTGCAGCCGGGAGGGCCCGGGGAGGCTGGCAGGTCCCGATGGCCTGAGACGAGGGCGCTGGTTGAACCTTAGCAAACGCCTCTGCGTGGGAGGAAACGCTTCCGTGAGCTCTCGGTGGGCTCATATGTTACCCCCGGGTGCACCGAGCCCCTTGTTCTCTGCTCCCGACACGAGACTCGAGGCCAATTGTCAGAAACGAGAAAAACTTCCGTCATTTTGCCATTTCATACCAAAGCTCAGTGGTGCTCAGCACGTGTGTGCGCGCATGTGCATGTGCATGTGTGTGTGTGTGTGTGTGTGTGTACCGTATGCACAAGCACTGGGCCTTTCTAGTTACATACAAATCAAGACTTTTGGTCACTAGAGATGGAGGTAATTGAATATGTTGACTGTTCTGCAAAGCTCCTTTGTCCCTGGGAACAGAAAAAAATGTGAACTTATTCCAAGAGGGAGAAATCCATATGCCACACGGGGAACTGTCCCTCTCATCCATCAAACCAAGCAGGAGACTGGCAGAGGCTCCATCAGGGTGAGGCGGGTCTGCCCACCCCGCGGAGAGGACCGGGCTCCCAGAGGGGACAGGGTGTCCTTTCTCAGCTTCCAGGGAAGGCGCTCAGATGCCCAGCGTTTCAAGCCCAATTCTCAACTGCAGGGCCATTAATCAAGACATTAAAACAATTAAGCGATTCTGCTGTGATACTCGGCCAATCACAAGGCAAACGCCAGGTGCCAGGGGAGCAGCAGAGGCCATTTCTCAGCTCGTGGATGTCTCTGCGTGGGAGGATGGCGGGTGGCACCGAGGGAGCGGGTGGCTGCTGCGTCTGTCTTGATGGATTACAACGTTCAAGAAGGAACCTTTCCCCCCACCTCCTCACACCTGGCTTACACGAGAGCCTGTCTGAAGACAACATGGCATTGGGCAGCACTCTGTTTTACGAAACACTTCCACGTGTTCCATCCTTTCCATTCTTCATTCCCAGAGATCAAGTGAGAGAGGCCTGTGCCCCCTCACGAGGCTCAGGGACCCGGAGCCCGTAGGATGCACGTGGCCCACCGAGCCCTTCTGGGGGCTCAGCAAGAGGAGGTCAGATCAGACAGCCCTGAGCTGAGCCCCCAGACTCTCGCAGCCTCCCTGAGACGTGGGTTCCCACATCTATGAAACTGGCCCAAGTCCTCTCCCCGCTGGGTTGCACAGCTATGGTGCCGAGAAAGGAGCACGGGGTTTGGGGCAGGGGACCTCCCTAGGAGTCCAGGCTCAGCCACGAGGCCTTGCACACTGGTCCCCAAATGTGAAGAGACGGTGATGAGAATCCCCTATTCATTGCTGGGCTGTGGGGGACTGGATGAGAAGGGGCTGTGAAAGTGCTCTGTAAACTGTGCTGTATTGAACTGATGTCAAATTCGGTGGGAAGGGAGCTGGTTCTAGAAAAGGCACAGAGCGCCATTCCGAGTGTCTGGGCCTCTCCCCAGCGGGTCCCACCACCCCACTGGCAGCACTCACGTGGGGATCATCTGATCTGACCCACCCCATCCCGTGCAATCGCAAGCTGCGGAGCAGGAGAGACAGCTGACACGGACTACCCAGGGGCCGGCATGAGCCCTGCACCTGCCTGGCTCTGAAAGAACTTACTGCTTGGTGGGAGCAAAGCTGGGATGCCACACGGCAGGTGTGATAATAATGAAGGAACTTCCCAGGTTCCCACAGATACAGGAAGGTGTGGTTCATTCTGTTTAGGGGATTTGCATAGGGGACATTTGAGCTTGACCTTGAAAGAGAAATGTTTCCGTGGACAGAGGGAGAGGGGGCAGCAAATGCAAGGACAGGAGAGCACAGAGTGAGCCTGCACCCTGTGGCCTTCCCATCGTGGTAAGAGCCAGAATGTTCCCTTCCCATAAGGTGAAAATAGATACAAAGACAAAACACAGTAAGATACCTAGGAATAAACCTAACCAAGGAGGTAAAAGACCTGTACTCGGAAAACTATAGGATGTTGAAAAAGAGATTGAGGAAGATTTAAACAAGTGGAAGAATATACAGTATTCATGGATTGGTAGAATCAACATCATTAAAATGTCCATACTACCCAAAGCAATCTATAGATTCAATGCAATCCCCATTAAAATACCAACGGCAAATTCCACAGACATAAAACAAACTACCCCCAAATTTATATGGAATCAAAAAGACCCCGAATAGCTGCAGCAATCTTGAGAAAGAAGAACAAAGTTGGAGGGATCACAATACCAGATATCAAGTTATACTACAAAGCCGAGGAAGCAAAAAACACCCAATCAGAAGAGCAAAAAGAAAAAAAAAAGAATCCAAAAATATGAAAGATATTTTAAAGAGCCTCTAGGGCAGCGGTTCTCAGCCCGGGGGTCACAACCCTTTGGCAGTTGAACGACCCTTTCACAGGGGTCGCCTAAGACCATCCTGAATATCAGATATTTACATTACGATTCATAACAGTAGCAACATTACAGTTATGAAGTAGCAACGAAAATAATTTTATGGTTGGGTCACAACATGAGGAACTGTATTTAAAGGGCCAGAGGTTGAGAACCACTGCTCTAGGGCAAAGGAAACCAAGGAGAAAATAAACGGGATTACATGAAAATAAAAAGCTTCTGCACAGCAAAAAACCATCAACAAAACAAGAGGAGAGCCCAATATTTGCCAATGATACACCCAGTAAGGGGTTAATCTCCAATATATATCGGGAACTTGTACAACTTAACAAAAGGAAGACAAACAATCCAATTAAAAAATGGGCAAAGGACCTAAATAGACACTTTTTGAAAGAGGACATACAGAAGATCAAGAGGCATATGAAAAAATGTTCAAAGTCACTAATCATCGGAGAGATGCAGACCACAACGACAATATCATCCCACACCTGTCAGAATGGCTATCAACAAACTGCAAGTGTTGGCGAGGTTGTGGAAAAAGGGAACCCCTGCCCTAACCGGTTTGGCTCAGTGGATAGCGCGTAGGCCTGCGGACTGAGGGTCCCAGGTTCGATTCCGGTCAAGGGCATGTACCTTGGTTGTGGGCAACATCCCGAGTAGGGGGTGTGCAGGAGGCGGCTGATCGATGTTTCTCTCTCATGGATGTTTCTAACTATCCCTCTCCCTTCCTCTCTGTAAAAATCAATAAAATATGTTTAAAGAAAAACAAAACATGATACAGCCTCTTTAAAAAAAAAAGAAAGAAAGTGGTATCTACTTCCTCATCCCTTGCACTTGAAAAGAAAAGAAAAAGGGAACCCTAGTTCACTGCTGGTAGGAATGCAGACGGTATGGAAAACAGTACGGACTTTCTTAAAAAAATTGAAATTGGAACTGCCATTTGACCCAGTGATCCCACTTCCAGGAATATATCCTAAGAAACCCAAAACACTCGTCAGAAAGAATATATGCACTCCTATGTTCACAGCAGTGCTATTTACAATCGCCAAGATTTGGAAACAGCCTAAGTGTCCATCAGCAGATGAGTGAATAAAAAAACTGGGGTACCTTTACACAATAGATATGTGGCAATAAAAAAAACCAAAACCTCTTACCATTTGCAACAGCATGGATGAACTTGGAGTATTATGCTGAACAAAATAAGCCAGTCAGAGAAAGATAAGTATCACATGATCTCACTCATATGTGGAATCTAATGAACCAAATAAACTGAGGATCACAAATAGACCCAGAGACATAGAAGCATGAACAGACTGTTGAACCTCAGAGGGAAGGCAGGTGGGTGAGAAGAGAGCAACCAATAAACTTGTATGCCTATATGCATAACCCGTGGACACAGACAATGGGGTGATGAGGACCTGGGGGGAGAGGGGCGGGGGGCAGAAGGGAGAGGGCTAGAAGAGATTAATGGGGAAAAAGAAGTACCTATGTAATACTTACAACAATAAAGATTAAAATAAAATAAAAAAACAGATACAAAGAGCAGTGGGAGCATGGGGTCATGGGCAGGGCGCCTGAGGTGTGGATCTAGGGTGTTTCAGGAAGAAAGGGATTAGATTATGAGGGGCCTTGAGTGCTGGTGTCAAGGTCTGGGGCTTCATCGGGGAAGGGATGAGGGTTGGTTGGAGTAGGGGTTCCTGTGGTCAGCCTGTGGTTCTCTGAGTTCTTCCATCCGAGAGGAATGGAGGATGGATTGAGGGGTTGAGAGGCAGGAGAGAGATTAGGAGGTCTGAGCTAGGGAGAGTGGACAGAGCCTCAGGGAGACACAGCGGAAGGAGGCATGTTTAGAAGATGGAGGTGCTGCCTCCGGAGGCCCTGGTAACAGCTGCACTGGACCCAACGCGCCTTTACAAGCACCTCTACTGCCCTGTTCTGGCCAGGCCACGGTGCCGCGGCGACATTTCATGCCCAGTGATGCACGCACCCCAAACAAGGCAGGTGAGCCCCTGCTGGAGGCTGCCCTCAGGGACTCAGCCAGAGGAACAGTGAGGGCCGTGGCTGGACAGCCTGGGGGAATCAGCCGGAGGGAGTCGGGAGAGGAGGCCGGTGGAGGCGAGTGCCTTCTTGGGACGGGCTTATCCCACAGGCAAGCACAGGTCTGGGCTCTGGCCTGGGCTCCAGGTCCAGCCTCTCCGCCAGGAGGAAGGAAACGTCTGCTTTGGCTATCGCTTCAGTCACACCCTGCAAAACTGGCGGCCAGTTACCAGAAGGGTGAACACGGTGGGGCTTCCGTTAGACACCAAAGAGGTGGGACAGTCTCCCTTCTCTCACTCTGGCGAAGGAGTGGCCTCTGATCAACAGCTTCGGGAAAACAGGGCCCGTCTGTCAGGCCTCCTGTGAACCAGCAGCCTCATTTCCCTAACACCCTGTGGGGTGTGGGGGGCAGGGCTTACTCTGCTGTGTCTGCAGGGATGGGGACTCCTAGACCCTGACCCTGGCGGAGCAGCCTGCCTCCTGGTGGGAAGGGAGTGGCCTTGGCTCAGCCCTGTGCTCTGAGGAGCAGGAGGGAGGAGGCCGCAGGACAGGGCGTTGCGTGGGAGCCATATGCAGGGGAAGCAGGTTTTATTGAGAGAATGGGCGGGCTGGAAGGAGGGTCCAGCAAGGATTCAGGTGGCCCCCTGCTGTAAAGTAACTGGCTAAGAGCGGGCAGGATCATGATTAACAACCTTGTCTTTGGGTTTGGCAACATTCCTGGGAGACTGAGTGCCAGTTGCTCGTGACCGTGTACGGCTGTGTGTGTGCTGCCCCAACTGCTCCAGTGGGCCTGAGTGAGGGGGACTCAGGAGACAGGGAGGGTGGTGGGAGGAGAAGACAAGGACGGAGGGGAGGCGGACAGATGTGCTGATCCGGGGCACACTCCTGCCCACAGGACCCTCCTTGCCCTTCCTTTGCGAGCATTTCATGAGCCTCCTGTGTGCCAGGCACTGTGCTGATGCCCTCAGACCTGGCATCCTCCTGACTCGGAGTGTGATATCAACTCTTCCCAGGGCTGCCAGGACACATTAAAGGGCCACGTTAACCCAAATCCAACAACGCTGTGGGGAGCGTGACTCTGCAAGGGCAGCCTCCGTCCACCTGTTGGTTGGCCCTGGGCCTGCACTTGCCCGCGGCCATACCCACAATGCTCCTGTGGCTGCCTGTGAGGCTTCCCCTCTGAGAGGAGGGGACACAGGTGGAGACAAGAGGGGAGCCTACTCTTATGCAAGGAGCTCCCCTTTTCCTCCCACCATCTCTGGCACCTGGGTCTGGCCTCATGTTCCTCCTCATCCTAACCCGCACCAGTTCTTGTCTCCTCCCCTCAGGAGCCTCCTCCTCACCCAGGACGCCCAGCACACAGGAGCCCTGGGCAGTGCTGACCACACAGAGAGCACCCCAAATGGGGAGGGCTTCAGTCAGAGGCCATACAACCATGGGACTCCTGCCTTGGGGTCAAGGTCAAACAAAATCAGGCAAAATGACCCCTGTGGCTCCTGCCAGCTTGAAGACTTAAGAAGCCGTAGTTAGTGACTTCTTAGTTAATTATTTCTTAATTAATAACAAACCGAACACTGCAGCAGTAGGCAAGCTAATGAAATAAACGAGGCTAATCTGTTAACTACACCCAAGTAGCACATGATCGGACGGGAGTCGCGGGCATTTCCACTCCATCCCACAGAGCGGAGGCGGGAAGTAGGCATGATGCTCCCGGGCTTCAGCCAGCGCTCCCGCTGGGCCCCACAGACCCAGGACTCAGCTGCCTCACGTCCTTTCCTCACCACAGCGCAGCCTGGGCTGTTGGTTCCCCAAACACAACAGTTTCACCCCCACTGTCGCTTCCCATGAGCTCAGAATAGGAGATGCCATCTGTCACCTTTGGGATGTCATATGTCCACTGTGACTTGCAAACAGGTTTACCACCGCGAGGCGCTGGGAGGAAGGCGGGCGCGAGTCAGGCGGCTCCCGAAGCGCAGGACCCACAGCTCGCAGAGTCCCGGCAGGAATCCGGCAGCCGGCGTTTCTCCGCGTGGGAAGCCCAGGGCCTCTCTCCAGCCCTGAAGGAAGGGCTTGCTTGTTCCGGGAGGACAGAGCGGCCCTCAGGACAGAACGCGTGTGGAATGGGGAAGCTTGCCTGCGCCGGGTGGGAGGTGGCCCTCCACCAGCGGGGCAGTCGCGGTAGCTTCCTGGGGCATGCCGCCGTGAGGGTGCCGGCTCCCAAACCTGCCACTCCGGCCACACACCAGCCGCTTTTCATCCAGCAGGGACAGGTGGTATTCACACAGGTCGACCAGCGAGGCCACCTGCTGGTGCAGGGGCAGCATCTTGAACTTCCTCTGAGCCAGGTAAAAGAAAGCCTCTACGAAGGCCTGCAGGCACATCCCTGTGGGGAAGAGACCAGTGTCAGAGGTGTAGGACAGCTGCCCCGACTCCAGTCACTAGCACTTCCCACAGGAGTTCCCACTCTGGAAACGAAACAGGTCTCAATCGCAGGCTCCCACCCACCACACGCCCAGCTGGGCATATACAACCTTTGGCAGATTCGATCCTTAAGCAACCCTGTGCAGTAGGTTTAATTAGCCCCATTTTACAGATGAGAAAACGGAGTCTCAGAGAGGTGGGGAGACCTGGGCCAAGTCCTCTGGGAAGTGGTGTTGGGATTTAAGCCTAGTCCAAAGCTGTAGCCCTCTGCACCACCAAAAAATGTTCCTGTTAAAAGCCAGGCACTGACTTTGATTCCACTGGACGGGAGACAGTTACTCAGGTCAGCCCAATCAGATGGCAATGTTTCACATCTGGATAGAGGTGCTGGCTTTGTGGGTGTATTTGTCGAAAGTCATCAACTTGGACCTTAACATGTGTGCATTTGGTTGTATGTAAATTTTACCTCAAAAAGTAAAATACAACTGACCCCTTCTCTCTACCCAAAACTATATTCTACATCATATTAATAGTCCCCTCTGTGCTCCTGGAATGTCCTTTCTTACTTCTTGGGATCTGAGCTCAAAATCACTTGCTCAGAGACCTTCCCTGGCTCCCAGCTTAGACCCGGCCCACACAGCTGCCTGCACTTCCCTTTGGAGCGTATACGGCTTGGTCTGTGCTCGTCTGTGTGGCTCTTTGACACTCTGTCTTCCTTGCTGGCTTGTGAGCCCCAGCTCACCACTGCACCTCCAGTCCCAGGCACACAAAGGTGCTCCATATCGTCATGCTGAATGAACGAGTTGGTTCTAGGCACTTTACAGACATTATCACTAATCCTTACAATGCCTTTTCGAGGTCAGTATTGTGCTCCCTTTTACAGACGAGGAAACTGACTCAGGAAGGGTGAGTAACTTCCTTAAGGTCACATAGCACAGAACAGTGGCCTGGAAATTCAAACTCTGACTCCCAGTTCGTTTAACTAAGTTGTGCTGCATGCAGGGTTCTGAATCTTCCCAATGTCCAAGTGAAAATGAACCCATGACCCAAATTCATGGGATTCCCTGGGCTCCTTGGGGAAGGTGACACGAGGCTGGACCGAATCTGATCTGAGGTGGTGCCCAAGCCCCTGCAGTGTTTGAGATGAGGCTGGCGCTGCCTCTGCTGGCCCACACCTTCCCAGTGGCCTTGCTTCTGGCTCAGAGGCATTATTCACCCGCTTCTGCCACCACAGGTGGAGCCAGGTCACAGGTGGAGTTGGTAAATCCTGGGTTCCATGTGGACCCTGGGTCTGAGAGCTCTTCTCGCCTTGGGAACCTGCGCTGAGCAAAGTTGTTCTGTTTCCAAGCCCACAAGGCTCCTTTGCTCGGCTTCTTTCGACTCCTGATGCGCTGCACGCCCCCTGCTCTGCTTGGCCCCGACAGGAGGAGTTGACAATGAGAACAACAACCCGGTGTAAAACCCTGTAATGTCCACGGAGGGCTGGTGGGACACAGGCAGGGAATCAAGAGGCAGGCGCTTCCTAATCACCGAGTCTGGGGCCAGGGCTCTCCTGGGATGTGTGTGCCTGGCTGCGCGTGTGTGTCACTGTAGGCGGGAGAGTCAGGCGCATGCAGAGTGGAAGAGGTCGAGTCCAGAGCCAGAGAAGCCCAGTGCCGCCCCAGCCCCCAACTTTCCTGCTTGTGGTCTAAACAGCACTACCCAAAGTGTGGTCTGCAGCCTGGTGCCACGTCCAGGAACTGCGAGTCCCGGCCCTGACAAGATAAGGAGCTCGGGCCAGAATGTAAATCCCCCTTCTCATCCATCACCTTGTTAAGTTCAGCTGGCAGCATCTTGAGGCAAGTTCCCCGACAAAGGCAGCAGCACGTGTTTGCATGCTGGCTCAGCCTCTTGTTCGGGGCTGTGAGCAGCAGTTCGTGGACGCGCCTGTGAGCAGCCTGGGTCCACACAGCCCTCCCCGGCTTCAACATGCATGCCGGGCGCCACAGTCCCGTCAGACGCAGATCTGAGGTGGTGCCCGAGCAAGCTCCTGACTGGCTCCCATGATGCCCGGCTGCGGGCCCTCAGAGCATGCTCTGAGCAGCAAGGGCTGAGCGCCTGCTACTCAGCAAATATTTGTTTCCTCCCCTTAATTGAAGGCAGACAGTGATTAGAGCTATAATGCACAGAAAAAATACACCGAGGACCTTTCCCGGGGAAAAATGCATGGCTAAATGATTTGGAAGAAATTCTAAAACGAGAAGTAGGATTTAATGTTATACTAGGTTTGCTTGTCTATATTTTCTGATTTTCTGTAGTAAACACATAAGCAATTCTAAAATATGCCATGGAAAGCTCTAGAGTTTGGAAAGAGGGGGTGCAAGGGCCGCTGCTTTTAATTATGAGCCCTTTGCTACTATTTAAATTATAAGTTATGCACTTGTATTACTTTGAAAAAAAATACAATGTAAGCTTTCTGCATGTATGTCCTACTTTGACATCTATTAACTAATATATATGTGGAAAACAGACGAGGAAGTAAAAGCGAATAGGACATTACTGAAGTCGGAGGTCAGGTGCCGGCAGAGTTTGGTTCTGGTGAGGTCTCTTCCTGGCCTGCAGTCGGCCGCCTCTCACTGTGTCCTCAATGGCAGAGAGTGAGCCAGCTCTCTGGTCTCTCTTATATGGACACAGTCCCATCAGATCAGAGGCCAGCCTTATGACCTCATTTCACCTTCATTACTTCCTTAGAGGCCTGTCTCCAAATACAGTCACACTGGGGTTAGGGTTTCAACATATGGACTTGGTAGGGACACAGTCAAGCCCACTGCACCCCAGCATGCCCAGCTCTCTTGAGGTGCAATCCAGCACCTGGGGACACTCTCCTACCACTAGCCAAGTCTCTAAAATGACCTGAGC
Organism: Myotis davidii; assembly: GCF_000327345.1. NCBI lineage: Eukaryota > Metazoa > Chordata > Mammalia > Chiroptera > Vespertilionidae > Myotis > Myotis davidii. Next base: position 2,337,273 of record NW_006298351.1, read on the forward strand.
CATTCAGCAGAAATATAAGTAATCGTACCCTCTTCCCTGCTCCCCTCTCCCCCTGAAGACCCCTCGAAGCTCTGATCAGAGTTGGAAGCATGTCTTTGGTAACATTGCGTTAGTGACCCATTACAGTAAAAGTAATGAAAGGAAACAATAATAGTGAATATTTACTGAGCCCTCATTAAGTGGATGGCCCTGGGCTAAATGTGGTTATTTAACTTAATTCCACAGAAACCTTATAAAGCAGGTAGGTGAAAGCATCAAACTCAAACCCGTTTCACATTAGAGGTTCGTCAAAGCCACACATAGCTGACAGGCGGCAGACCCCAAGGACCACTACCTTGACCTCTTTACTCCACGGCTGCGAGGAGTGTTAATTCCAGCTGCGGAGAAGAGACACCCTCCTTGCAGCGCGTGAGGGATGGCCTCCTCTGTGGGCTGCCAGCAGCAAGGCGCAGCCAGGTCTGCCGGGCTCTGCACAGGCTGTCCCCACCTGCCTCCCACGCCCCAAGATAAGCTGCTGAGTATTTTTTTGAAACTCCATTTGGGCTGACGGATGTCGCTGGAGAAAGCGGCCTTTGAAACATTCCAGTTGTAGCCGCACGCACGTCTCTCACCCGAGACGGCCACTTGGATATCGGGATGCGGCCCTTGACAGAAGATGGCCTCATTCTGTCAATCCGGCGGGGGAGGGCGGGCCCACAGGCTCCTCTGGCTCCAGTCCTCCCCTCTCCACTCCCAGGGAGCGGTCCGCACCCGGCTTAGTGACAGCGATGGTGGCTGCTCTCTGATAATCCCATCGTCTATTTTGGAGCTTAAGGATGGAAACAAGAATAATACCTACAAGTGCACAGCCCTTGCCAATTTATAAAGAATATCCGTTTCCTTATCTGGCTCTCAGAGCAATGCTTGGAAGACGATGTTACTGCAAGTGCTCCCCATTTACAGTTGAGGAACACAGACCCAGACAGGCAAGCGGCTTGTCACGGCCCCCAAAGTGGGTGAGGCAGCACTTACACCCACATCCATCTGACTCCCAGGCCCAGCCATTTGCCTACATCTGACATCCATGAATTATCATATAGTTCACAGGGCACATTTGCATATGTGAGATAATTAAATCATTGTCGGCTGCCGGAGATACTACCCCAGGCTGGCTAGGAGAGGTTTCTTTTCCTCTCGAACGCACTGAGCTCCTTGCTAGGGCTTCTGTTTCATAGCGCTGGGGTGCTGGGCTAGGGCAGCTCTTTCCAGTCCCTTCTCTCTCTCCCAGCCTTAAATCTCTTTCCCGTTCCTCACCCAGAATAGACGTTTCTGTCTCACAGTGCGAGCCTAAACGTGTAAATACACAGCCTTCCGTTTGGAAGCGTCGGTAGGAAATAAAGCTGAGCGATCTTGACTAGAATTAGCTCAGTGATTCCTCTCTGTGCGGTGGAATGTTCCCCACAAGAGCGATCTGCGAAGGCTGCGTGACTCCGGGTGGTTAATCACCAGCCTCTCAGTCTGCTTCCCACTCCTGGGCACCCCCAGCCAGGCTCCTGGGCGGCTGCGGGGGTGTCTTAAGGAACTGCATGGGGACAGCAAACCTGGGCATGCCCTGGGAGGCGGCATTCAGGTCTGTGGAACAGTGACTGGCAATCTGACGGGCTGGGCTGGATCCCAACTCAGCTACTTACTAGCTGGCTAGTCTCTAGCGAGTCCTTTCACCTCTCAAGGTCTCTGTTTCTTTGTCTGTAAAGTGGGGCCTGTACTGCCTGCCCCTTTTACAAGGCACTGCCCAGAATAGCCCAATACACGCTTCAAAATAGCAGTGGCACCACCGCCCGTCACTCCCACTCTGATGCTGCACCCTCCCCGCACAGCGACTGCCCGCAGCGCTCTCAGGACACTGGTTTACCCTTCGATCAGGGAGCTGGCTGCTGGTCGCCACGCGTGACTGTGGCGAAGCCAGGGGGCCTTTGCCTCCCTCTCCAGCTCTCACAGAACGGTGTCTCAGCAAGTGTCCGCAGGATGGATGAGCCCACGGACTGGCCAGAGGAGGAAACCCTGCGGGGAGGTCAGATCTTTGCACCTGTGCACTGCGTGGCTGCGAGCAGTTCCCTCCAGCTCCTGGCCTCACTTCTCCCCTCTGAAATGAGCGGCAGCCTGGGCGATTTCTCTGGATTCCAGCAGCACTGGGAGTGGTGGCAGCTACTGAATGTTTTAAAAATGGTAACTAAAATCACACACCACATTTACCGAGGACGCTCTGCCCGCCAGGACTCTCACGGTGCATTTTCCCTGTGCGTGCTCATCTGATCTCACGGCAACCTGAGCAGCCCAGCCACTTGCCCAAGGTCACACTTCCCTCACCCAAGGTCACACTGTTGGAGAGTGGTGGGGCTGGGACGCCATCACTGCTCCACATGCCTCTCCCCACACCAGGCGGGAACCTCCTGACAGCCCATCTTCCCAGAGAAGAGAGGGAGAGCTCGGCACCAGAGTCCCATTCTCACAGTCACAGTGTTTGAGCGGCACCTTTGTCCTTGGCTAGATGAAAAAATTAATAAGGGTCAGGAAGGAACCATAAGCAGACTTTGCAGAAACCACCCCCCCCCCCCAGAGGGCTGCAGCACCAATAACAAACATAATCAAAGACAAAGGCAGCTGCTCCATCATTTCATTGATTACAGGTCACACCATTGCACCAGACTGCCCGAGAGGTTCAGTCCCATCCAGCGTCACCCCTGATTCCACACGGCATGGACACAAGTTCCTAAGTCGTGATCTGGGAAGACAGTCTAAGGACTGGTCACCACTTCCTGCAACTTCTTCGTGCTATTCCAGAAGCTTCTTGTAGGTGGGATTAATGGCTCCAACGGGACCTTCTGAGGCTCAACACTCACTCCTCAGCAAGTGGTCAAAATCTCTGGCTCGAAAAGGACTTTGAAGATCACGCAATCCAGACCTTACATGATAATAATAACACCGAAAACGACAAGAATGAATAAGAGCAGCTGGCATACGGTGCATGCTTGGTACATACCAGGCACTGCGGCGAGCTCTTTGGGACCCTCTCAGGTAATCCTCTAAACGAAATCTGGGTGGTAGGTGCATTTATGATCCCCACCCCATTTCATCCTTTGGTTGTTCACCTGTGTTTAATGACATATCGAAGCATTGCTTTTGTCTTGGCTGGCCCTGCAGGCTTCAGGGGTGCAGGGAGGTAGAGACATAATCCCTGAGTCCCAGACTGGAGGTGGTGGTGGGATTTGAACCCAGGCTCTGTGAGTCTGCCCTCACAGTGTCAGGTTTACTCAGAGAGGCAGGGAAGAAGCCGTAAATCGTGAGTTGGCAAAACTGACTCTAGCACTTTATCTAGCTTCTCGTAGTTCCTGTGAGATTCGCAGCCATGGTTGCCCTCCCTGACACTGCAAACAACGGTCATCTAGCCCACACGTGGCCATCTCCGGTGTGGGGTGCCCAGCACGTCCCCAGGAGGCCCCTTCTCGCTGTGTGCGCTCTACCTCGGAGCTGACATGTGCAAAGCCTCCCCAGTGGGCTGCTTTCCCATAGAGCAAGTCTCACCCTTCCCCACAATGGCCTGGCTCTGGAGGATTTGTAAGGCAGCAGCCCGGGGACTGATACCACCTGACCTCCCGTCAGGTGGATGTGGGGGTGGGGGTAGGGGGATGCAAGCCCTTGTGTGGAAGGGAAGGGGACACAGGGAGGGGAGAGAGGGCTGTGGAACTGGGGAGCAGAGTGTTAGAATGCAAAGGAGAAGCCTGGAATTTCCTGGGAGAGGCAGGCAAGCATACAGAGCCCTAAGGAAGGAGAGGTAGGCAATCTGGAGTCAGTGCCTGCTGCCCCATCTCCTCAGTCTCTTCCCTTCTCCTGGATTGTGCCCATCAGCCATCAGATACGCCCTGGGTCCTGCATTGTTGAAGCAGCGGCCTTGACAGGGAATCTCACTGGGCATTCGATCACTGCTCCCTGATCAGCCAAATTTTCCAGAAAGATGCTGGCACACAGCTGTCTCCATAGCCTTCCTCCTCTCATTGAGGGGGGCGGGGAGTGATGGGGGGGATTCGAGACCCCTCCACCAACTGCTTTTGCCAAAAGACTGGGACCTGTCCCTTCCCTTCCTCTTAGCTCGCTCTCTCCGCAGCATTTATTAATGTCCGTGGACACCTCCCTTCTTGAAAAATTCTCTTCTCGCTCTCTGACACCCACTGGCCGGCTTTTCCTTGTATCTTCCTGGGAACTCTGGCTCAGGTCACCTGTCCCCTGCTGTTTTCTCTGCTGCACCTGCCCAGGCCCAGCTTCTCTCCTCTCTTCCTGTCCTTCACTCCTAGGCTTTAAATAGCCATGCCTCCAGTCCTTATTTCCAGGCCAACTGGGATATCTCATTAGCATCACAAAAAGCCCCTTAGAAATAGATTTCATGGTCTTCCCTTCCCAGTCCTACTTTTTCTTAAATCCTACCCATTTCAATAAATAAAATCCTTGCTTAAGTCAGAAATCCAAGAACCATTGTTGAAACTCCTCCCCCAACACCCAGAGTACTTCACACCCTTGCTCTTCATCTCCATCATCACCATCACCACCACACCCCCCCACAGTGAGAGAGGCCATCCCTCCCTCCTCTCAGCTGGCTTCCTCCGAGGCAGCCTCCTCGCTGGTGTTCCCGCTCCCACCCTGCCCCCTTCCTACCAGCATCCAGAGCACCTTTTAGAAGCAGGAACCAAGCCAGGGATTCTCCTGCTTTAAGCTGCCCCACAACATTCTGAACACAATCCATATTCCTTAGCCTGCTCTGAGCCTGCTTCTGCAGCGCCCCAAACCCAGTGCACCCCCTTGTCCTGGGTGCCCCCCTATGTTTAATGTCTGTGCCCCCTCCCGCTGCTGTCTTTAGAAGCTGCCGCACACTTTCCCAGCGGGGGCTCTGGTCAGGGGCCGGCCCTCTGCCAGACCCCCTGTCCCTGGTCTCCACCTGGTTTGCACGTAGATCTCAGCGCCCTGACCCATCTCTTAATATAAATCAGGCCTTCCCTGCTATTCTCCTTAAAAACAGAGTTATTTTATTTCATAGAATTCATTACATGTGCTTCTGTGTTTAATGTCTGTCCGTCTCTGCTCCTAGATGTCAGGGGCCTGGGGCCTGGGTACTGGTCACTGCACATCCATCACTATAGTGCCTGCCATGTGGTCAGCGTTTGTGAATGTCGGCTGACTAACTGATGTCAGCTAACTGAATGAAACTGACCTGTAGCGCATGGCACGAGGTAGGTGTTTGACGAATGTCAATTCTCTCCTCCCTTCCCTACTTGGGTCACTGACAGATTTTGTGAGCAAGCCTTCAGCATCCATTTAGGATAGGACCCAGGCTTTGTATCACAGAGGCCTAAGGTCAAACCCAGATCTGCTAGGGGACCTTGGCTCATTTTGGGAGCCTCAGCTCTTACCTACCCTGCCTGGCTCTTGCTAAGAGGGGGAAGGTGAGGGAGGTTTCAGTGAGAAAACATAGAGGGAAGGGGCCCCACCTGGTGTCCAGCCCATGGAAGATGCCCTGTAAATGGGACCTTCCTGCACTGCCTTTAAGCCATCAGAGGGGCTGGGCCTGGCAGAGAAACGTCTGCTGCTGGGGACAGAGACTCAGAATCTCCGTTTCCCAAGTAGTCCAGCTGGGGGCAGTTAGACCACCTTCTCACCCAGCAAAGGCAGCGCTGCCTTGCTCCCTCTGCCTGCCCCAGTGAACTGGCTGGCCTTCCGGAATTCACAGGAGACCAGTCAGGAGCCCTGGAGGTGGACTGAGCCCTGTCCTCAGGAGAGACCCCTTTGAGGAGCTCTGAGGAACCGGCCTGTCACTGGAGAGGTGAGGGGAGGCAGATCAGTGTCAAAAATAAGACAGAGAGGTGGGTTTCAACTTGACTCACATTAAGAATGTCACTTTAGAGTACAAATGAGAGAAGAGAAATGCTCTTTTATGCGGGAGTTTATTTTTGTCACTTTGTCAGCGAGAAATTGCAGCCCTGAGGGCATTAGAGCTGCACAGAATTACCCAAAACATTAACATGCAAATTGCCTTCTTTAGCGAAGGTAATTTTATTAGTGCAGGAAAATGTTTCTCTCCCTGTACTCACTTCAGGAGCAGGGCTGTCTGGGGCGAGGGGACCACTGCAAATGGAGAGTTAGGGAGAGTCCTGAGCTTGGTTAGGATTCTATTACCTCCTGTAGTTGGGACCACGTGAGGAACACACTACAGCGCCACTGCTGGTTACTAGGGGTGCACCGAGCATCGTGGGCAAGTGACTTGTTCAAGATCATACAGCATCAATGGCCGAAGAAGGGGTAGAGTTGAGGTCGTGTGCCTGTGTCTTAGTTAACCAGGTGAGCAACAGGGAACCCTTAGGATCCAGGAAATAGCTACTCTGAGGATAAAGGACCCAATGAGATGCCATCCATCCATCTACTCATTCACTTATTCACTCTCACTCACTCACTCACTCACTCACTCACTCACCCACCCACTCATGCATTCCTTCAATAAGGCTTTCATGGTGCTAGGTAGGCCCTGGGCCCCAGACATGAATCAGGCACGAGCATCACCAGCTCAGCAGACCTTGAGGGCAGGTGCAGAGGGGATTCGGACTTCTGCAAACACCTGTGACCCAGCAAGGTAAGGTCTATCCCGGGGGCCAGGAACCCACAGAGCACAGAAGAGGGCATGACTGACCGGAAGGAGGGAGAGGGGCCTGGAAGCTTCACAAAGGTCTCACATGTGGACACTGTCCAGGCCATCAAGATAGGGAATGGCATTGCGGGCAGGGCGATGTGCCTGACCAGAGGCACAGATGGAAGTGTGTTGGCCTGGCCAGAGGGGCCTGTGGCTGCTGTACAGTGTGTGTGGGAGGAGAATGGGGCGAGGTTGGGGGCTGGGGTGGCAGAGGGTGAACAGGAGGCTGGCCAGGCCAGTCTCAAGGCTGAAGAACTCTGATTTTATTCTGTAGGGCCTGTTCAGAACAGAACCACGTTCCCTTGAGACTTCAGGAGGGAGGGAGTGTCCCAAGCCCCGGAGTGCCAAAGCGACAGAAGGTTGTATGAGGCTGCGCTTATGTAAGCTTGCTCCTCCCTTCACAGAAGCAATCTGTGGGGAAGTGTGGGCAGAGATACCCACCTGCTACCGGGAAAAAAGCACCTCAGTCATGTAAGGTCTCATGAACAATCCAGGTGTGCTCCCTTTCCTGTGCCCTGAGCCGGACGGCAGCTGCATCTTATGACTGTGGCGGGGCACAGGGAACTGCTCCCCCAGCTCTGGGGGCTGCCTTTTAGGGAAGCAAAGGGAAACTGAGGCCATTTCAAGTACACATGGAGCAGTTGTGGTATACTCAAGGGGTGTACTCTATCTCAGGGTTTCTCGACCTCAACCCCTTTCAGATTTGAGGCCAGAGGACTCTTTATTGTGGGGTTTGCCCTGTACATTACATGATGTTTTGCAGCATTCCTGGCCTCTACTCACTAGATCCCAGTAGCAACCTCCTTCCCGAGTTGTGACCACCAAAAATGTCTCTAGACATGGCCAAATGTCCAATAGGGAAGGGGCAAAGTTGCCCTCAGTTGAGAACCACTGCTTTATCTAGACCCCAGGGAATACATGGAGGTCAAGGACACCCAGCCATGGAAGTCTCCCAAGTCCTCCAGTGGGATGCTGGGCACCCCAAGGGCATGACCTCCTTTCTCTCCTCTCCATGGGATGAAGGATGAGCAGAGGGTAGTTTTCATCACAAACTTGTATACTGACTATCTAAAAAAGAAATGTGTGATTTACTTCTTAGAAAGATCTAGGAAACAGAGCAGGGAGGGAAGGTAGAAAGGCAATGAACAGCAGGTGGTTCTCCCATTAACTCGCCAGGGCCTCAGAGTCCCTCATCTGTGAAGTATGGGCACTGGAATAAATGAGCTCTAAGGCCTTTCTGGTTTTAAATGCTACAATTCTATGGCAGTAAGACGAACACTCAGTGGAGAATGCTACCAGTGAGTACTGGAGTTGGCCCCATGAGAGAGATGGTGAACTCTCTGTCTGGGTAAGGCTCTGTCTTGGCTAAATTGACCATCTACTTGACTAGAGACAGCGACCTGATCAGATAGCTCATGAGGTTCTCTCTTCATTCTCAGGTTTAATGACTACACCCAGATTTCACCAGAAATTCCATGGAAAATCTCTGAAAGGGTTTGTATGATGAACACTTCTGGAATGCTTGTGATTTGTGCAGCTTTTCACAGGCCTTTAGAATTTAAAGACAAAGAATTGTGGTTCAGAAACATTTCTCAAAGTCACAGTCCAGGAAGAATCTGTGATTTAATTACAAGGTTATAGAGTGTTTTCTCTCCGCAGTACTCTACCACCAACATCACCAGGGCTCCAATATAACAACAGTGGATTACAATTGAGTGGGCTGCATGACAAAGACTCTATTTAAAAAGGAGTTTTCGGGAAACCCAATGGCAAGAGGGAGAAAAAATAAACCAAGGAAACAAAAGCCTCTGGCATCCATAGCTGCAGCAAACATTGAGTTCAGCCCAGCTTCCAGCCAGGTTAACATAAAGCCTCACATTAAAAGCCTGATTGCCTTGGATTCTAGTTAGTACCAGATATATCAAGTCCAGCTTTCAACAAAAAGTTACAAGGCCTGCTAAAAGGCAAGAATAAGCATGGTCTGAAGAGACACAGTGAGAATCAGAACTGGACTCACATATGATATAGATGTTGGGATATTATCTGATGGGAAATTAAAATTAAAGATAATTAATATGTTAAGGACTCTAATGGAGAAAATAGGCAATGTTCAAGAACAGATGGGGAATGTAGGTAAGAGATGGAAACACTAAGGAAGAATCAAAAGCAAATGCTAGAAATAAAAACACCATAAAAGAAATGAAGAATGCCTACAATGGGCTTCCAGTAGACTGGACATGGCCAGAGAAAGAATCAGTCAGGCTGGAGATATGTCAATGGAAACATCACACACTGAACTGCAAAGAGAAAAAAGAATGCAAAAAAGGAGAATGTCCAGGAACAGTGGGACAGTGACAAAAGGTGTAATATACATGTAATGGGAATACCAGAAGGAGAAGAAAGGAGAAAGATTATATAAAGTAATAATGGCTGAGAAGTTTCCAAAATTAATGACAGACCCCAGAAGAGGAATAAATGAAGGCAAAATAAAACCTTTTAATTTTTCTTATTCTTCATTGATCTAATAGGTTACTGTTCAAAGTAATAATAGCCACAATGTATTGGGTGATAATATTTTAGGAATAAATGAAATGAATACTATCAACATTGTGAGGGAACAAATGGTAATAGTCTATCATAAGGCACCTGCACTGTCTGTGAAATGGCATAGTGTTATTTGAAAATGGGCGTATTAGCTGAAAAAATGCATTGTAAACGCTAGGACAACAAGTGAATTTAAAAAAAAGAAATATAATTGATATGTTAGAAAAGAAAAAAATGGAATAATATAAAATGCTCAATTAAAACTAAAGATGACAGAAAAGAAGGGAAGATTGAAAAAAAAGTGATGAACAAATGCAACAAGTAGAGAGCAGTTGTAAACATGGTAGCTGTTAACCCAACTATATCAATAATTACTTTAAATCGAATGCTTTAAATATATCAATTAAAAGGCAAAAATTATTTTTTAATTGGGGTGGGTAAAAAACAAAACAAAACTCAACTACAAGTGGCTTATAAGAAACCTACCTTAAACATAGACATAGATTAAAAAGTAAAGAGATGGAGAAGGACAGATCATGCTAACATCAGCCAAAAAGATAGTTGGAGTTGCTTTATTCATTTCAAAGCAGACTGCAGAACAAGGAAAATTATCTGGGATAAAGGTGGGCATTACATAATAATCAAGGGTCAAAATACATATAAAATAGATAGAACTGCACGGAAAATAGACAAATCCACTATCATAGCTAGAGATTTCAACACCCCTCCATCAGTAATTGACAGATCGAGCAGGCAGAAAATCGGTAAGGAGAGAGTGGAACTGAATGGCACCATCAATCAACTGGATCTAATTGACATTTCTAAAACATTTCATCCAACTAGCGCAGAATACACATGGAACATTCACCAGACACTACATTCTGGGCCATAAAACACACCTTAACACATTTAATAGAATAAAAATCTCAAACTTTGTTCTCCTACCACAGTGGAATTAAACTAGAGCTCAGTAACAGAAAGTGAACGGGACAGTCCCAAAGTATTTGGAGATTAAATAATATGTGTCTAAACAATATATGTGTCAAAAATAAGTCTCAAGAGAAATCTTAAAATATTTTGAACTAAATAAATATAAAAATAGAACTTACTGAATTTTGTGGGATGCAGTGAAAGCAGTGCTTAGAGGGAAATTTATAGCATTGAATGCATATATTTTAGATATTTAAATCAATCATCTGAGCTTCCACCTTAGGAAACTAGAAAAAGAAGAGCAAATTAAATCCAAAGTAGGCAGAAGAAAAGAAATAATAAAAATTACAGTATAAATCAATGACATTAAAAATAGGAACTCAATAGAGAAAATGAATTAACATAAAAGGTGCGTCTCTGAAAAGATCAATAAAATTGATAACCTGTAGTCAGGCAACCCAAGAAATAAAAAAAGATGATTTACTAGACTATTAATTAGTAATTTAAAATTACTAACATCAGAAATGAAAGAGATCATCACTCCTGATCCTGTGAACATTAAAAATAAAAGAATATTATGAATAACTCTATACCCACAAATTTGGTAACTTAAGATGAAATGGTCCAATTTTTTGAGAGATGCAATTTACTAAAACTCACACAAGGAGAAACAGATAATCTGAATAGGCTTATGTATCCATTAAAGAAATTTAATGAACAATTAATAACTTTCCAAAAAAGAAAGCAGTAGGCCCTGATGGCTTCACTGATAAATTCTACCCAATATTTAAGAAAGAAACAGTACAAATTCTCTGCAAACTCTTACAGAGTACAGAAGCAGAGGGAAACACATCCTAATTCATTTCATGAGGCCAGCATACGCTAATATCAGAACCAGATAATGGCATTTCCAGAAAGGAAAACTACAGATCAATATCTCTTATAAACACAAGCAAAAACCCTCAACAAAATGTTAGCAAATTGAACCCAACAATGGATAAAAAGAATTCTATACCATGACCAGTGGGGTTTGTTCTAGGCATGCAAGGCTGCCTGAACATTCAAAAGTCAAATGATGCAATCTTTCACAACAACAGGCTGAAGAAGAAAAGTCATAGGCCCACAATGATGGATGCAGGAAAAGCATTTGACAAAATCCAACACCCAACCATGATTTTAAAGCAGCAACCAGCCAAACAAACAAACAAACAACAAAAATACCTCTCAGCAAACTAGGAATGGGGGGAACTCCTCCACTTGATAAAGCATATCTACAACACACTACACACTTGTTAGATTGGCCGAATCAAAAAACCTGACAATACTACGCGCTGACAGGATGTGGCGCAACAGGAACTCCCAACGATTCCTGGTGGGAATGTGAAATGGTAAGGCCACTTTGAAGACTGGCAATTTCTTAAAAAGCTAAACATGGTTTTAACATACAATCCAGCAATCATGTTTCTAGGTATTTGCCCACAGTTGTTTAAAATTTATGTTCACTCAAATCCTGCAAACGAATGTTTACAGTAGCTTTTTTCATAATCACCAAAAATCAGAAGCAACCAGATGTCCTTCAGTAGGTGAATGGACTAAAAAACTGTAGTGCATCCATCCCAGGGACTATGGCTCAGAAATACCACACACAGCTCTGCCCAACGCTTAGGGATGCCCCAATCACCGACTGGGCTCTTGGGCCTGCGGACATTTTTGGATTGACATGGTCCTTCCACGTCAGGAGCTTGTGACTACTGTCACTTCCCCAGGCAGCATAGCATGGAGGCTCCGGACCCAGTGCCTGCTCTGCCCCCAAGCACCTCTTTACCCCCCCGAGCCTTGGTTTCCTCCTCCCTAAATGGAGTTCTGTGGATAAGACTGAACCCATGGGAGTATGAACAAATGGACTGGAAAACTGTTTTGTAATCTGTAAACCATCCGCACATGCCAGGAACAACGATGGTGGTTCAAACAAAGAGAAAAGGAGCTCCCCCTTCCTTCCTTCCTTACTAAATCCTTAAAACAAGGCAAAGTGGATGTCACCCGTTCTGTTTTAAGAGAAACTGCAGCTCCCAGAGCTGAAGTACCCCGCCTTGGGGCTCCCAGAGAGAGATGCGGGGTACTGAACAGCCCGTCTGACTCTGTTGCTCATGCTTTCCCCACAACACTCCATATTGCCGCCGCTATTCCTGCAAGATCTGGAAAGGGTAAGCAGCAAGTCTGAGAAAAGGGGACTGCTGCATAAAAAGCCATTCCTGTTTTCTTTCTCTCTTTTTCGGGTCCTGAGGCCAGACAGTGGGCGGGGCTCCTGGTCCCTGCATTCTGGAGGTGAGGAGAGGATGATGAAGAGCAGGCGCTGGCCTACCCAAGGGGCTGTGGTGTGAACACAGGGCTCCTGGCGGTCCTCGCCAAGGGAAGCGGAATTACAGAAAGCGCAGCCTGCCGCTAACGGCTGAAGAGAAGTGTCTGTGCGAGGGAGAGGGAGCTGGCGTTTCTCTTGGCTCACTTGCTTTTATTAAAATAGTTCTGACACCGACTATTTGGTAAGCGTGTAGGGCGCACATCCAGAGAGGCCCATCTGACTCCGAGATGATTTCAAGGCTGAAGAATGTCACTTGTGCCAGACACGTCGTGTGAGGCGCTGCGTGCAACCTGCCTAGTTATCCTTGGCTCCCGAATTTCAGAGGGAGGGGGCGTCCATGCGTGTGCAAAAGCAACGCTGTGCTAAACATTCCAAGTAAAAATACTTTCAAATATTTCAGTACCTCGTTAACCAAATACATTTCAGTGGGGCTCATTCCAGCTAATGAAAATATAGGAGGCAGGCGATCTGAAGTCCACTGAGGAAATTTGTGGAGAAATAGTAACACGACTCAGACACCCACTAGATCAGCTCATTGTCGGGGTCTAACGCCTCCTCCACTGGACTTGGGTTTTCTGCGCACCTTCTGTGTGCCAGGCACAGAGTCAGGCTTAAGGCGGGAATAGTTTTTCTTCATGGAGGTTAGTCCAGCTAAGGGGCAGATACCACACTCTCACTCCAGTGTTGAATTAGTGCCGTGATCTGTGTGGTCAAGGTGCAGGGCTGGATGCTGTTGGAGCCATGGGAAGGGGGACTAGCCCAGCTGGAGGGCTGAGGAAGGCTCCTTGAGGTGACAGTGTGCAAGGGGAGGGGTTTCCTGCACAGCCAAGTGCCTGCAGTGGAGGACGTCAAAGGTGGTTGGCCACGTGGCAGGAGCGAGTGTGTGTGGGGATACCGATGGCCTGTGAGTGGGAAGGGATCCAGTCTGTCAGGCCCCCACTCACTCAGGTGCTCTCCCTGAGCTGAAGTCATGAGACCAGTGACTGCAGGCAGCTGGTGGTCAGCTCTGAATTGAGAGGTGATGTAGAAGAGGGCTGGTGGCCGACATGGTCATCCCAGGGCAGCCAGCAAGTGCCCACCAGTGTGAGGAATGGTAAAGACTGGTCTTCAGAGACCACGGCAGGGCCAAAGAGAGAGAGAGACTGGTCCTGGCTGTTCAGGCCTGCAGCCCTGAGGCCTCCTCGCTGCATGTCCTGCTGCATCCCAGCCTTCCTGGGCCTCAGTCCCCACCGCCCCCACTTGCCTGAGCTGCACCCAGGGATTCCCGTTCTCAGCCACACAGTGCAGGTCAAAGGGGCAGGCAGGCACTAGGCTGTTACAGCAACAGTCCAGCCAAGGCGGGAGGGCAGTCTTGGAGAGAGAGGTGAGGAGAGCCCAGCACTATGTCGGGCACCAAGGGATGTCTGTTGCCACCTGTCCCATCCCTCTCCCAGGCTGTCAGCATCTCAAGGCAGGCACTTGCTCCTGTTTGCTCCCAACACCTGCAGGCGCCTGGCCTGAGTGGTGTCCAGGATGCACTTCCTGAGAGGGGAGCAGTGAGAGTGACAGGATAGCAACAGTAGCAGCCCTGCTTACTGAACGTTCCCTGTGGCAGACCCTGTTCTGAGTGCTTCCCGCGCATTGTCTCGCTTCATCCATGGCAATGATTTCATGATCAGCTCCACTTCACAGAGGGCGAGCAGAAGGCCCAGAGGAAAGCACACAACTTGCAGAGGCTACACAGGGAGCAAGTCATGGAGCCCAGGGTCAAAGGCAGGTATGGCAGCTCCCAGAGCCCTGGGCTTTGGTTATATTGCCAGTCAAACAAGGCAGCCCCAGGAGGGAGGGCATGTAGCTCAGGCGTTCTTCAAGCAGTAGAAGACATACATGTTTCTTATTTGGTCAAAGAGTTTATCAGACATTAAACCATGTCACTCTTAGATTTCTCTCTGTGAACAAGGGATATGTGTATGTGCTCATGTGTGCTGTGCACCCATACAGGTGTCCCTCACTCATGCTCCCATGGGTAGAGGGCGGGGGACTCTCCAGTCTACTTTTTCTTGCTTTGTAATCTTGTTCCCTTGGTTATTTGGAGGGACCTTTAGCTTATATCTTAAAACAGCAAAACGTCTGGCTGCAAAGTGGACACAGTTGTTAGGGGTCAGAAGCCCGAGACACTGGGCCTGTGTTAGATGCCCAGGTGCTGGGCTCACATGTCCCCTTTGCAAGTGAGATGTCTGTTTCTCACGAGGACACTGCCGACACCTCCTTTCATTGCCCAATCTGGATGCTGTCCTCGTCTCTCCACAGAGAAGTGAGAGGCCACTCGGAAGATTTGAGAGCAGAGTCTCAATGATGAGGAGCAGCTCGTGAGCACAATTTACATGAAGTAACTTCAACTTCACTGACAGACTCATTTCTTCATTTGATGCTGTGCAACCAGAGGCTACCACACCACAGGTGTGCTAATGCCCTCAGTTGGATTCCTGTGTTCTGCTAGAAATTTTAAAATTGGAAATTGAAATCTTTAATTTTTTTAAATGACAATTACACGGGCCTGTTGGGGAGTGTGAGGTTGCGTATTACTGAATTCCATCAGCTCCTGAACACTGACAGTCTAACAGGGAGGAAGGCAGCCTGCTGAGGGACCATGAGCACCGGATGCAGGGGAGGGTCCCTTGAGTGGGAGCAGCGGGGAATGGGCTGGCGTCGTGAAGAGCCACCTATATGTGGGTTACTGTCAAGTCTTAGCTCTTGTTTTGGGTGGTGAGTTTGTGAATGCTTATGCCATTATTACAAGTAAGTTAACGAAATAAAAGTAGGCTATGCATGGACCAGGGTGGAAGTATCTCATGAACAAGGATTAGGAATAATCCAATCCTGTGCACCTGGCCCAATGAAACAAAGTTAATAGAAAACAAGCCTATTCAAAAGGATGGTTTGAGCCTTAGATTTTATAACATGCATCCTTTTTCTTACTAGTTCTTTCCCCCTCACTACTCTTTTTACACACCCTTTTTCTTCTCCATTTCAAGGGTAGGTTCATAAAGGTTCAGGAATTGGGTTAACCCCCTGAGTGGGCACCGAAGTCTCATCAGGGCAGAAGGAAGGTGTGGGCTGCCTTGTAGAAAGGGAACAGGGCATGAGCACTTGGACACAGCTGGTGTGGGTACTGGGTGATGATCTTATCCAAACTGGCTGGTGTTTTAGGCTGGACAGTGAGGACAAGAAAGGGAGACCCTGTCAAGCAGATCACTGCTACTCTAAACCATGGTCCTCACACTCACATCTCCCTGCTTTGGGGATACGGGCATTTTTTGTTTTGACATTCATCTGCTCATCAGACATTCACTGCGCACCGGGCGAGATCCTCTTGCGTGCTCTGGGCCATGTGCTAGGCCCTCAGGGATACAGGACACATAGTGAGAGCCTTTTCTGGGTCACACATCATGCTAAGTGCTTTATACGTGTTCTCTCTCTTAACCCTCACAGCATCTCTCCTCTGCTGCTTTCCTTTGTGGCTCTGGCCCTGCCTGATTGATCCTATGTGTCAACTGTGCGTCCTCTGCCTCGTGAGGCTCCAGACTGGGAATAATGCAAAGGCAATGGGCAGGCTGC
The DNA here is from genome assembly GCF_000327345.1 of Myotis davidii. NCBI lineage: Eukaryota > Metazoa > Chordata > Mammalia > Chiroptera > Vespertilionidae > Myotis > Myotis davidii. Next base: position 2,353,412 of record NW_006298351.1, read on the forward strand.
TCTTGCTTGAAATCTCAGCCTCCCCTCATTAAGCCTCAGGTTTCTCATCTGCCAAATGGGACTAAGAGCCCTATCTCATAATAAGCATTTATAACAAGTATTTTTTTTATTTCTGCCACATAATAAATTTTCAGCAAATGGTCTCTATTATTATTATTATTCTTTTTCTTGACAGTGGGGTCTGTAAATATAATTTCTCTTGATATATTTCCATAGGGCCCAAAACCCGCTAACATGTCCAGTCCCTGCCTGTGAATGAAGGAGTGTGTGCCCTTTGGGAATGAGAACCCCCGTTCCACCACTCTTCTGGCTTCTTTCTTGTCAGCCCCACAGCAGCTCTGGAACATGGCTCCCACCCCTCTGGCCAGCACTTAACTGAGAAGCCTGGGCCCAGCACCACGGGGGGAAGGAAGGACCCTCTGGTCTCCTTGCTGACTCGCCCAAAGGAGAACCACCACTCAACCACAATGCCTTCCTTTGCCACCCAGTACCTTCCTGGATGGGCCTATGAATATGGAGGCATCAGAAGCTCCTTCTCTTTGGGAATCAGGGCGTTGGACCAGCCTTCTCAGGAGGCAAGGACTGGGCACTGGCCAGAGGCGGCAGTGACCCTGAGGTCACCGCACAGATGGGCTCTCACTCCTGGCTTTCATGCCCAGCCCGCACTGCCTCTCCCCCAGACCCTGTCATTTCCTTTCAGGAGCGATGGAAACGGGCACAAGCTCCAGCGTGAAGGAAGGGGAGACAGGCACCTGGACTCCGCACCACCTCCCACTCCAGTTTCTTCCTGCACAGGTCTTGTGTGCTGTGAGTCGACCTTTCACCTCCCTGCCTCACAAGCCCCACCCCTCCTCAGTCAATCACAGGATGAAGCACTGCTTGGCGTGGCCCTGGACTGGGGATGGTGTCCTGGGCCCGAGGCCATGTACTGACTGAGTCTTAGACAAGTCGCTTTTGCTTGTGGAGCCTCAGGACCCTCATCTGTAAAATGGGATACGCTCACCCCCTCAAAGTCCTGGTGTGAGGGTTAATGATGTGTGCACCTACGAGACGATCTCAAAACTGTAGCTATTACCATCATTACTCCACATTCTCAGCTGAGGCAGGCGCAAGGCCTGGAGGGTCCCAGCCCGGGATTCTCTTGTCAGAATGCGCTAAAAATAAGTCTTTTCTTATCTCCTTAGCTTGGTCAGCAGACCCCAGAAAGCTGGTAGACCCCAGAAAATCTCTCCATACCTGTACTGTGGGCACCCCCCATGGATTCCATGTCCAGGGAGCAATTTAAGAGGCAAACAAAACAGGAAAAGCTGCTCAGAATTAACAACGGGCCAGATGGTAATGCTAGTTTGAAGCAATAAAACATGATAAATAGCTTCCTGCGGCAACTCCTGATCAATTTCAATATTTAATAATTCCATTGCCACCCCACCCCCTCAGCTGGCCCCCTCCCCGGGATCCTGCCACCACTCCCCGCATTCAACTCACAGAGCAAACACTTTACTTTCTGAAGGCGTCAGCAAAAGCTGTCTGCTCAACTGTCACACGAGCGCTCTGGCCCCCGAGATGATAATTAATCTGCCTACCCTCCTGTTGCCAGGGAAGCTTCAAGGGACGCCCACTGTGGAGACGCAAGGGAGCGCTCACCTTGTGGGTTCAACGAGTGTTGCTATTCCCCGAGGTCTGCTTCTGAATTAAAGCAAGGCTGGGAGCTGGTGGTCATCTTACTCTAGGACCCAGTAGTAGGACAAAGCAACCAAGAAGGGGACAGTGGCAGTGTGGAGTGAGGGCCTGACCCACCAGCCATGTCTCTGAGCCTCAGTTTCCCTCTCTGTACAATGGAGATAATCACACCCGTCTCCAGGAGGATTCTAGTCAGTGCTGCACATGTAAAGGGCCTGGCAGAGGGCGTGGCACGTAGGAAACACCCGAAAATAGATGGGCAGCTGGGAGCATCATTATCCACTGTGAGGCCAATCAGCAAACGCAGCCTGAGCACAGACCTGCAGGAAGGGCCTGCTGGTCCCTGAGTCAGGAGGCTGTGGCCTAGGGCAGACCACAGGTGTGCGCTGGATCTGTCAGGGAGCACCTGCTGTCAGCGCACCCCAGATCCTCCCCAAGGGGTGCCTACTAACAAGATTAACTGCCAACAAGGGCTCCAAAGGCTTTCACACCCCTGACACAGGAGGCCTCAGGCAAGCGGAAAACAGGCGTTGGCACCATTTACAGGAGAAGAAACGGGGATTAGGTGAAATGGCTTTTCAAGTTTACATCCCAGAATAGGCAGAGTCAGTTCCAACCTGGATCTCCCAACCCCATTGCATGTCTTCGCCACCAAATCACAGGAGAAAGTTGCTCCCAGGTGCCCCCTCCCCTGTGAGTCCCTTTCGGAGGGAAGCCGGTGCCAAGGGACCGGAGCTGCCAGGTGAGCTGAGCTGAGTTTACTCATCTGTGAAATGAGCCTGATGATACCTTCTGCATTGGGACACTTACTGAGGGGTCTGCATGAAAGCACTTTGTAACTTTGTGATGAGGGGTGCCAATGTCAGGTATGGTTATTATGACTTTGTAGAAAAACACCCTTTATAAGGAAAAAGATCAGAAACTCATCCACCTAAAGGTGGATCCTTCTAACTGAAGCCTCAACACCATGTAACCTGGAGGCTCCAGTGGAAACATCTGTGTGGCCTTCAAGGCCTCAGCAGCCCCTGCAACCCCACATCCTCTGCTTCTCCCCTCCCTTCTCGCTCCAGCTCACCTAAGCCACTTGCGGTTCCCAGAGCCTTTCACAGGCAGCACCCCTGCTGGAGGGGTTCTGTCCCGCCCTGTGCAACAGCTGATGGCATTCATGGCTCTCCAAGATGTCTCCTGTGGGTGTCCCTTATTAGGAGCGCCCCCTGGGTGCCCGAGAGCCTCTCTGTGCTTCCCTCCCACAGCACACATCCCACTGCACTGGTGTTGTGTTCTCATCTGCCTCCCACTCGACAGCAAATTTTTTCAGGATGAGAACCAAGTGCTCTTCACTCTGGTCCATCCAGGGCCTGGCCCAGCATGTGCTTGGCGAGTGTGTGCAGAGGGAAGAATGAAAAAACAGGTGACAGAGTATTCCCAGTATGAATGGAACCAAAGCCTTAAGCAAAAAGAAGGGATTCTACTGGGGGAATTAGAATTTGGGTGGGCACAGCCTTGCAGCAGACAGTGCCCCTGAACTCAAATTCAGTTCAATCCCTCACGCTGATGGAATAACCTTCCTCCTTCCCCCACCTTGACCCTGAAAGAGAAGGAATAGAAAATGTACTGAACTCCCATGGGACATGGTGGAGGCCAGTCACCAGGTACCTGAATCCCGCTGGTCCAGGGTCATGGAGTTCCATCTCCTTGTGATGTCGATGTAGAGGATGTCCACGGCGGCCATAGACAAGCTGCTGCTGCTTAGCTTGCAATTCCTGCAAAAGATGAGAAGGGACACATCACTACTGGGCCAAACCCATCCTATTCTGTCTTGTGTCCAGGCCTCTGCCTGGGCTGTGTC
>NW_006298351.1:2357089-2382102 GCF_000327345.1 Myotis davidii
ACACGGTTTTCTCTAATGATCATATCAGGTGCCTGGATGAGACTGGTGCTCCTTATATGATAAGCCTTCCCTTCCCAGGGCTGGAGCTAAGGAAGGGTGCATGGCAGGGAACGGTGGGAGAGAAGGCTGGAAATGTAAGTTGAGGTTACATCATGTGGGCTCCTGTACTGGCTAATCAGGGTTTTAATGGGCTGCAAAGAGCAGTCATCTGTAATGAAGTGTGCCCACCTGTCCCTACACATCCATGTAGGTTTCTGTCTGCTCTTCAGAGGAAATGGGGACTCCACATTCCAAAACACACCCTACATGTGACTTCCCCTTCCCCTCGCTGGTCTCTGTAGAGGGAAGGAAAGCCGGGCCTGCAGTGCTGTGTTCTCCGGCCAGTGCCCCACAGCTGACAGAGGCAAGCTCAGTGACAGTGATAACAGCGCGTCACCGGCACCCGTGCAGGTGTCACTGCTGTGCAGAAGTGACCCCCTCCCCCAGGAAACACTCACCAGGAAAGTCCTGGGGCCAAATCTGCAGACAGGGGCTCAAGGCCTCTGCGCTTGACCCATCTCCGTCTGTCCTCGGAGATTCTACATGGCCTGAGTCAGCACTGTGAGCCCAGGACTCCCAGCGCAGAATGGCAAGGCTCCCCACACCCTGTGTGTGGGCTGAGGCAGCATCGCTGGGGACCCCTGATGCTCATTTCTGACTTTAGGGGAGTCACCTGAAAACACAGGAGGAGGGAGAGGGCAGGGCTCTGAGCTCCCCTAGTTTAGGAGCAGAGAGGCCAAGAGAGCCAGGTTTTCAGTCTGATGTCAGCAATGGTGCTCCCTGCTGACAAGTTACAGGGTGTTTGGAATCCTCCTCCTCCCCAGTTGTTTCTTGTTTGTTGTTGTTGTTGTTGTGTTTTTTTTGGTCTGGAAATGTGGGTAGGCAGTTTGGCACACAAAAAAGAGCACGACTTGGGCGTTCGACAGACCAGGATTGAAATTCTGCGACTTACTTAAACCTCCAAGCCTTTATTTGTTGGTCTCTAAATGAAGATAATAATACCCGCCCACATGGCTGATGTGAAGATGAGATGAGGAGCCAGCATGGTGCCTGGCACATGACAACTCTTGGCTCCCTCTCCATCTCTTTCCCCTTTCTCCTCTCCTCCTCCAGAACTTGAGCCATCTCGGCCTGTGAGAGGTTGCCTGTGGCTGACCTTGTGGTGGGTGGCCTAGTGCTGTCTGGAGGAATGCTGCTGGCCAGTCAATGTGTGGGTGCAGGGCTCGGCTCCCCTGGCTTGGCCTGCGCTGTGAGGAGATCCCAACACTGGCTGGATTTGCCTGACAACCCTGAAAGTGAGACCTCTGGGATAGCTGTCCATCGGCTGAACTACATTCAATGCTGCTTTCAACTTTCCAAACATGTCCACATCCATTGCCCCCCAGCCAATGATAAAATGGTTCTTTGCGCTTCCATTTGTCATCATCCCTTGTGTGAATATCTTCCTTAGGAACCCGACAGGCCAGGGGTTGATTGGCAAGCAGGATTTGGCCATTTCAGAGGCCCCTCTCCAAACCCACGCACAACCCTAACAAGGGTGCCGGAAGTGTGCCGGCAGGAGCGGGGATGAGGCTGGTGCTCCTTATACGCTAGCACACTCTCTGGCTTCACTCCCCTACCTTCCTTTCCTCCCTGCCAGCCCTGTGCATATTTCTTAAGCCATCAATTCACATCCTGCTTCCTCCTGGGCTGGCTCCATATTTCAATCACCAGTCACGGTGGCAGACTTCAAAGCACATCAGTGCACAGTTATTGAGCCCCAGTAACAACACGTCAGTGGACGCTGAGCTTGTCACTTCCCCGGTCACCATGAGGACTATCTCTATTGGGTTCCCTGGGGCGGGGCTCGTCTCTCCCCAGGTATTCCAACGCCCTGCACCGCTCCCTCCCAAAGCTTCATCAGGAAGGGCGTGGCCATGGTTTTCTCTAATTATCATATCAGTGTCCTCTGGGCTCCCTGCTCCCCCCAGGGCAGGAGCGCTGCTGCTTGCTCTGTGGGTTAATAGAGTATAAAGAGTGAAACCGAACTGACCGCTGGTATGTAGTTATTTTTTTCCCTGACAGGTGGAAAATAGAAGTGTCGAACCTTTAGCAGGAGCCGTAATTTACCAAAAAGAATTCTCCACTTATCCCTTTTCCAAGGAAACTCATTCTCCTGGGTGATGCCGGCAAGTGCAGTTGATCGCAACATCTGCTGTGGGGACGGGAGGAATCCATGCTGGCTGCAGCGGGCAGGAAGTGCTTTAAAAGGATTTGGATTCTGTAGGCAGTTTGGGGGACACCATCCGCATGCCAGGCCTTTTCCTGCCCATTAGCTCTCTGGATCTTTACAAGTGCTCTATGAGGGAAGTACTCTTAGTCCCATTTCAGTGATGGGTAAGCTGAGACTCAGCCCGAAATTACACAGCTGGAATTCACATCAAGTCGTCCCTGGAGAATAGGGTGGCTGACTTGGGAGCTTTGGGGAGATGTGGGGAGGTGGCCCAGCCCCGGGCCCCAGGAAGAACCCAGGATGCAAGACTCAAAGTCTCTGGGGGTCCCAGGAAATCAGGAGATGGTAGAGAGCCCCTGCTGGGAATCTTTGGGATATAAGGCTGGGACAATGACAGGGTCACTGGAATACAGGTTCTCCCAGGTTTGTCTCCGTGGTTATAACATTCTCAATAGACATTCCAAAAGGGAAGGACTCTGGGGTTCAAGACTTTAGAATTAATTTTCATCCATCCATCCATCCATCCATCCACTCAATGCAGAATTTATTTTGTGTCCACTACATCAGGCAGTATTCTGGGCCCAATAAGTGATGCAAAGCAGAGTCAGTCTCGGGTACCACTCTCGGAAGTGAAAGTGACCTCAGAGTCTGGGGTAAAAATGTGAAGCCTTGGTAGCCCTGAATCCTTAAGACAGTTTCCCTTAATGTCTTGGGATGCAGTTCTTCAAATGTCTAAAGGATAAAGTCTTCAGTAGAAGAGGAGTCCAATCAATATGGTACCATGAGAAGCCAGAAAAACTCCTAAGATGGGCTAGCAATGTACATGGGAAAATTGAGCTGTGGAGTCAAACACACAGGACCCTGAACCTTGAACTTGCTGTGTGACCTTGAGTAAGTCACTGACACTCTCTGCATCTAAATTTCCTTATTTGTACAAAAATCAGGCTACTCACCATATGAAACTGTTTTGAGGACTAGCTTAGTGCCTGGAACATGTGGGGAAGTGACAAGTACTCCCAGCCTTCCTCCATGATGCAGAAACAGCTTGAAGAAATGTTTTGTTTTTAGAATCAAAGGAATTTGGGCACAGATGATGGGAGAGAATCACAAATCATTCAAGTTCATTAGGATCCCAAATATAGAAGGATTTGAAATGATCATCCCCATTTCCTTTCAACAACTACCGACATCTCATGGGAAATTTAGACGCCAACTTTTTCCACTCCATAAAATCCTATTTATAGAATTTCTTTTGTGTTCTTCCTTTTTTGTGCAGAGACGGAGATTATTTTTACCTGGAGACGTGTCTATAAGGTGAAAACTAACACATGATCAATATTGGTTTTAAAAAACACAAGCCACTAACTAAACACCTAGGGGGCGAGGGGAAGCAACTCCAGTTAATGATGCAGATAGCATATTAAAGGCTATTGCAACCCCAGGTGTGGACTCTCACAATACTGCCAGCAAGAGGTCATCAGGGACCAGGGGGATTTTCAAAGTCACGGAGGAGTTAATGCCAGAGGAGAGGCAAGACTCACTACACTTTCCTTCTAGAACATTCTAACACACCATGTTGCCTCTCAGAAAAAAACACCCCCCCCCTCCCCTCCACAGCTACCCATTATGAAGCCTATTAATATCGCCTTTTGAGAGAAGGGGGCAGAATGGGAAAAAAGAGAAAACCATTTTCTAATTTAAAAGGAGACCAGGATCAGAGACCACGGAGGGATGAGCGGGGATCTCCGAGGAGGACAGTCTGCACGAAGCAAAAACGAAAATGCTCAGGCTGTGGGGCAGCCACCTCCGTTGTCTAGAAACCAACCCAGTTGCGGCAAACTGTTTAGTTCTCAGGCTCCGGAGACGGCAATGCAGTGTGTGGGAACCGATGTCAAATCCTGATGGAGGACACGCTCGGAAACCGTGTTCTTAGTGAATTACACAGGACGCCCCCAAATTAGCAATCCAGGCGCAGGAAAACAACACAAATGCATTGCTCTCAGAGGAAGCTGTCACACTGAGGAGCCAGATCATTTCTGTTTCTCAGAGAAAGAGAAGTATCCACACCCCAGCAATTACTATGAAATAATAATAAAGAGGAGACAGAGAAAGAGGCACTTAATTCATGGTAATTTGTGCTACTCTTAGGTGCCTCCCAAGGAGATGACAGGAAAAGCTGGTTAGACAGTTAAGTCTAGACAAGAGAACGACAGTTCGTTATTCCTCATTTCCTGATGGAAGAGAAAAATAGGACATGGCCGGACCGGCATTAGCATAACTCACTCCTGAAACTGCTGATCCGTGCAGCACACTGTGAGCGATGGTCACTGGAAATAAATTCAGCTGGAATGTTGGCTATTTCGTTCCCTCCAGTTCTCTTCGAGGAACGTGGAGAAGAGTGAGTAGTGGTAGCGATGAAAGCCAAGGACAGCCTCTGCCCTGTGTGGGCTCTGAATGGAGGCTCCGTCTGTCCGGCCAATGTGTGTGTTTCCCGAGCAGTGCTCCAGAGAAGTCACTTGGTTCAATGTGACATATGGCATAAATACTATTAATTTATAATGAAGCGAGTTTTAAATGAAGTGCAAAGGAGAGAGGGAGAATAGTTGTTAGCAAGAGAAAATGCTTGTTGTTAAATTTAGCTGGCAAGGCCGAACATACTCAGATAAACCTGAAAGCAGAGGGTATTGTCTTTTATGATTAAATTGCTGTTGGGATCTTGTGGTACATTTTAAAAAGGAAATATCTATTAATAGCCGTGCAACGTTTTCTCTATTTCTCCTGTATCTTAATTACTCAGGGCACTTGCTGCCGTGTGTGTGTGTGTGTGTGTGTGTGTGTGTGTGTCTGTGTGTGTCGGGGATTTGGGGGGGCTCACTGTCTGAGCCCGTCTGCTCTGCTGCCGCCATCCCACCTGCAGACATCGCCATCCCCTGCAGACATCGCTACCCCACTGCAGACATCGCTACCCCACTGCAGACATCGCCATCCCCTGCCGACATCGCCATCCCACTGCAGACATCGCCATCCTACTGCAGACATCGCCACCCCACTGCAGACATCGCTCCCCCACTGCAGACATCGCCATCCCACTGCAGACATCGCTACCCCCCTGCAGACATCGCCATCCCCTGCCGACATCGCCATCCCACTGCAGACATCGCCATCCTACTGCAGACATCGCCACCCCACTGCAGACATCGCTCCCCCACTGCAGACATCGCCACCCCACTGCAGACATCGCTACCCCCCTGCAGACATCGCCATCCCCTGCAGACGTTGTGCTCCCTTCTCAGGGTCGCTGTCCTCCCTCTATCACACTAACACAGATGGGGAATGATGGCTGCAGGACCTAACAGTCTCTAACATCACAAAATCATTTTTTCATGCAAATGCCCTTAATTATAGAGAACAAAGGGATGGAAAAGCAGAAAGCTGATCACGCAGAGCAGATTTGTAGCGATATTTCTGACATCACCCAGTTCCAGTCTGAGCGCATTGTAGGAATCTTCTTGGCGAGAACCATTCCCCGTTGCTTTCTTTTCAGGGCGGCGTGTGGACACTGCAGTCCTCTTACTGTGCTCCTGGCTTCTCACACCGGAGCTCACACGCCCGTGCTCTCGATGGCAGCCATGCTTTCACTGAACCCCCATAGGGTTGAAAAGTTATTTTCTGAATGGCCGACACTGATACACGTATATTGAGCTTCTACACAGAAACCAGTTCTAGTTTCTCCTGAAAAATCACAAGCTGGGGCTGCCAGCCCAGGTATCCTCCCCGTGGTGCACTCTCCAGGCTCCAGGCCGTCTGCCCCTCCTTCTCCAGATCAGTCACTGCCTCTGCGTGGCTTCCCGCCTGCTCCTGGGGGCACCGGAGAGTGTGATTCCTATGGCTCACTAGCTTTTCTAACCCCCCTCGCTCTTCCCTTTTAGTAGAATTTTATTAGGAATAAAAAGGAAGCATTCAGTTTCCACCATCAATTTAGCCTGATGATCAACTTTTCCTAATTTCTGAACACGAGCCGCTCATGAACCCTGTTCTCAGGCTCTCCCCGCTCCTGGACGGGGAAGCCCTCCTTCACTCGCAGGCAGACTCCGGCTTGTAACAGTCCAAGCCTGCCTCCTCGGGGCTGCCTTGGCTCCACCAGGCAGAGGAAGAGTCTCCTCTCCTGTCCCCTCTTCTGTCTGCTACCCCAGGGCTCTGCCAAGGGTTGCATTTAATGACTTGTTCCCTGTGTGCTGTCTGTTAGACTGAGAACCCCCTGAGGGCAGGTGGGGCTCCATTATTTATCTCTGATTGTCCTATGGCTACCAGGCGCGGGAGAAGTTGTTAGGTCAAACGACACACTGTCCTTTCCCACATGAGGCTGAGACAGAGCAGGCCTCCCAGGGCCAGGTCCCCTGCAGCACCCAGGCTGTTGTCCACATAAAGCCGAGCCATTCCTCACTCTTTTTTAAAAAATATATATTTTATTGATTTTTCACAGAGAGGAAGGGAGAGGGATAGAGTGTTAGAAACATCCATGAGAGAGAAACATCTATCAGCTGCCTCCTACACACCTCCTACTGGGGATGTGCCCGCAACCAAGGTACGTGCTCTTGACCGGAATCGAACCTGGGACCTTTCAGTCTGCAGGCCGACGCTCTATCCACTGAGACAAACCAGTTAGGGCCATCCCTTACTCTTGTGGGTCTTGAGTGGACCCTTCTGTGCAATGGCACAGGGGCTGGGAAGGGCCCAGGAAGCTCCTGCCTTTGCTCTGGAAGGTCTCAGCCCCTGGACTTGTCATGCTGAGAGAAGACTGCGCACCCTCCTCACTCCCCTCTGTCCCTGCACTGTCCACGGCACCTCAAGAACCCTATGACTCGGGGCCCCTGTCACTGAGCTGTTTCCCTATATCCCAGGCCACAAAGGGGCAGAGAATGTTTACCTATTTTTCTCCTCTTCCTTGTTGTCGTCACTGTATTAGGACAGCAATATATACAGAACAATTCTATTTCCCAGCTTCCCATGCAGATGGCAGTGGCCAAGAAGATAGATGAAATGGAAGTCATTGAATACAGCTTCTGGAAAGCTTTGGAAAGGGTCTAATTCATTTGGCAGAGGCCTTCTGCACATCCTCCTTTCTTCCTCTTTCCTGCCTGGAAGTTGGCCATGATGGCTGGATTTTGAGCAGCCACCTTGTGAACACAAGGCAACTCTGAAGCTAGATGCTCATGCTGAGAATGGATGAGCAGAAAGACAGAAAGTGGGATGCTGACCACTTTGTGGAGTCATTAACTAGCCCTAGAACCCCCACTGCCAAACTTCCTGTTATACGACAGAAATGAATCACACTATCTAAACTATTTAAAGGTGGGTATCCATTACTGCACATCAAATGAAATTCCTAAGCGAGTCAGAGGGTGTTGTTATTTTCTCAGAGAAATAACAACACTTGTCTGTTGACTTTCTTGAAATTTCAACTGCCTACTAGAAATAATAATCAGACTCCCATTTAACAAACAGCTCCCCTGAACTAGGCACTGGGCCAGGTGTTTTATGATATATTATATCCCAACCTCATGATAACCTTGCAAGGCAGGAGAGATTGTTCCCATTTTACTGATGAGACTCAGAGGAGACAAGCGACTTGCCCAAAGCCACACAGTAATGCACTTGGCTTTGAAGCCAGACCCCAAAGCCTGTGCTCTTCCACTAGCTTTCTTTTTGCCCCTGAAACTAACACAAAGCCCTTCTCAAAATCACCAAGCAAATATTACTTCAGGGTTACTGAAATGGCAAAAATTCTGCTGATACTGCCGTTTACCATTCTATCAGAAACATCAGAGTTAGAGTTAGAGTTTGTAAAATTCCCTTAGAGGAAACTGGGACAAAAATGGTTCCTCAGTCAAAACTTCTAATTATTTGCTTTAGTGAATAAACCATGAAGTGTGTGACTTTGAAGAGCAAGGTAGAGATAGTAAAAGCAACGATGAGAAAAACCACGGTAGCATCGACACTGACAGTTTGTCTGAGGTGTACAACACACTGTGCTGGGGTACAGGGAGCTTCACCCCATTTGATAGGTCCATCGAGGTTCAGAGATGGTCATTAATTTGTCCAAGGGTTACATAGCTAGTATGTGATCCCGTATTGCCCCCACGTGTCCAGGTAAGAGGCAAATGACGAATAATTTACAGAGATTAAGTGGCAATGGCTTATTTTGTAGGTGTCAGCAAAAATCCAGTTTTATCTTGAAAATAATGTAAAATGTGTATTATACTCTGTAATATAACCTTGTTATCTTTATAGTAGAGCAAACGTGTTAAACTATTTATTGACTGAATTATTTAACTTTTCTCTCCTGAAACTGACACTTTGGAAAGATGTGCCTTGTCTCTTGGCTGTGGCTTCATAAACACTCCCCACGCAGCCACATGCTGCTGGGAGAACATCAGCCCAGTTCAGGAAGCCCAGGTCTGTCTGAGTCCAGGGGGGAATTACTTATATGTGGTTTAAAGACCTGGTTCAAGGTAGCACAGAATTGTTTTTTAACCACAACATAAGGTTGTGAATGCTGACACACTCATAATATCCATTCATTCATTCATTCAACAAAGACGACACTGGTCAGATCCAACCGTAGGGGGGCCCTGACCCAGCACCAGAGCCCCCAGCCCCCAGCAGCAGTAGGGCAGATGGGACTGGCCAGAAGTGGGGCTGGACCCTACCCTGCCCGCAGCCCAGGTCAGAAGGGCCGGTCTCACTGACCTTATGAAGGTACGGAAGCCTGTTGGTCCTAACTTCATTGTCCCCTTGATTCCCAGGAACCGGATAAACAAGTTTGCCATCCTGTCCACCAGGCGCAGGTAGTTGAACTGCTTGGCATACTTGGGGAACACCTGCTTGAGGCAGATGGAGGGCAGGTGGGCCTCAGGTTTGGGGTTGCCTTCCGAGGTGATGGCCAGATCATTGTCGGAAGGATCTTCCTTTCCGGCTGATGGGTTCTCCAGCTGCTGAGACCTGAAGCACACAAGGGATTAACAATTGAATCACTGGAGCGGGCTTTACAGCACAGAGAGCCTTTCTCTTGCACAATCTCCTTTCCTTTAGAGTTACAGCAACCTCGGGAGGTGGGTATTGTCACCATTTTTACTGTACAGACCAGAGAACTGACTTCAGAGAAGCGACCTGCCCACACTCACAGAGCCAGTCCATGCCAAAGCCAGGATTCAGACCCAGGACAGGGCCTGCCCTGGAAACTTACGCTTCCCCTACCCTACCATCCTGGTTTCCCAATAGGACAACTTCCTTGACTATATGTACTCAGGATTCAAGAGAATACTCTATTTATTATGGAACTGTCTGGATTTGATTTTTAAACTCCTACTTATGGGTAGTAATTGAATAATTAAGAAATATAAAAATCTCATTGAGGGTTGGCAAGAAGCCATAGGCACGGTTAAATGAACAATTTGCAAAGATACATCAGTTATCTGTTTCTAGGAATAGGCACAATTATATTTTCGGGCTTAACTATTTTCTTATTTGGAACTCATACAAAAAATGGTTATATTGCTGTGATTCCTTAGTCAGGATGTTTTATGAAATTATTCTGATATTCAAGAAAATTCAACAGTGTTCTGGGGACACAAATGCCCCCTCCTGCAAAGGGGAGCGGCCCGGCAACTTTCCGGCAGCCAAACTGGCTTCATCCTCATCTCCTTCAACTGGAGGCAGGAAGTAAAAGTCAGGTGGTTCCTTCTCAGATGAAATGAAATGCTCTCCTATTAAAGTTATAGGAAGAAAGATGAGAAAAAGCAAGCAGCACTGCTGATGGAAGTTAGCGCTTAAGTTACTGGATAAGTGGTAAGCACCGACTTTATAAGCACTCATTAAGTTGATGTTAAAGGGAAGATTCAGAAATGTACGGTGTGAATACACTTAGTGACCAGGAAAACAGCTCAGAAAATGTGTCAATCGACACAACTGTCCCACCTGCACGATCTCGTGTGCTCTTCACGCAGCCCCGTGAGGCAGTCTGTGATTATTACACCCCTGTCCCAGGTGGAGACACTGAGGCGCAGCAGGGTGGAGCACCTCTGCACCCCGGCTGGCCCCGAGTCAGAAACCTGTGCTTCTCACCAGTGCTCACTCCATTTTGCCATCATTACTCTGCAGCACATCACATGCACGTCGGGGCTTACAACACCCTAAGTGCTGCTATTTATTGTTTGCTTTAAATCGTTTTTATGGGCTCTAATAGTAATTCATGCCCTTTTAGACAACTTGAGAAATGTATTACGGAATCAAAACCATTTGTAACCCCACGAGTCAGGGATGAACTGTGTTAACATTTTGATTTATCTGTAAAGTTAGGTTCACATGACACACAGTTAAAATCCTTCTTGCACACTGTAAGTATCTTCCTGTGGCACTGAACATGTTTTCAGGAGCTCAATTTCTCATGGACACGCAATGCTTCATAGTGTGCCTGAACCATCACTGAATTAAGGAGTGAGTGTCTGCATGGCCTGTCTTTGACTAAACAGTCAGGTGACCTAAGTGATGTGCTCCCTCAGAAACAACACGTGTGACTAGATGCAGCCTTGGTGTCATTCTGTCCAATGACATCATCGATTCCCTTTTATTATGGTCTAATGTACATAACATGCACTCACCGCTTTTAAGTATTTGAAATGTATGACCCTATGGCATCCAGTACCTTCACAAGGTTGTAGAACTCTCTCTAGTTCCAGAACAGTTTCACAATTATGTCATTTTAGAGAAGAAATCTTAATTCTAGGGAGACATCAATACCAACGGGCCATTTAATCAGCAGGCCCTCCAGCGTGGTGGCCTTAGCTCGGTTGTCCTGGTGATGGGGACCTCTCAGGTCTTCCCGATGGCCTGTCAGAGGATGTCTCCCTCCAGGATCCACAGCCTGCGTCCCACCTGCCCGCAGAGCCTTTCACGTTTCTCTCAAGGGCCGCAGCACGCAGCGGATGGATGACCACCATTCCCTTCCTTCTGCATCCCAATTAACCTCAAGATGAAAAGGGCCTTCCAAGCCACAGATGCCATTTTCCTGGACTCAAAACCACAGATTCAGGGGGAAAGGGTTTTGCTCGACTGGAAGAAGGTAGTAAAGATATAGCTGATATATAAGAGGAAATAAAACAATGAGGAATAGTGTCTTTGCTGGAGATAATTTCAGTTATCACATTGAGATCCAGGTTATCACAAATACTATAAAATCTTGTTTTTACTTAATAGCACTTTAATGGAAATGTCGGGCTTATGAAATAGAAGTGACTAGTAAAAAATATAAATCAAGTTTACTAGTCCGTTGGGGCAGTTTTTTAAAATTGAATTTGGTGTATCCTTGATTCATTAAAATAGGGGAAAGCATCCCAGAATGGTTTATTATCGTTTTTCAATAAAATGGAATTATTTTTATTAAAACTCTTGTGAAAAAACACCTGATCTCTATTTTGCCTGGCAAGCAGCTGTCAAAAATCACCAGTATTTACTGGGGACCTGCTACATATACTTCAAGCATTGTGCCAAGAAACATATCATTTCACTTGCCCCTCATAGCAATTCTAAGAGGGAGGCAGAAACTGTTCCCATCTCACCGATCAGGAATCTGACGCCCAGAGAACCTGAATACATGCCCAGCATCACAAATCAAGAGTGGAATCAGAAGTTATACTCAGTACTGTCTCACTAAACACTCTATGTTTAGTTCACTATATAATTCTTATGCTAATAATTTGATTGAAATCAAAGACTTTTCTTCTTCTGTATAAGCTGTGTATATTCCCAGAAATTAACAACAGAGAAAGGCAGACAAAGCAAGGAAAAGTTGCCGATTCAGGGAAGGCGCTCGAATTCTCTCAGAGAAACACTTTCCGTTTTTAGTTAAGCATCCCTTCGACAATTTATTCTTCATGAACCACTTTCCAAGCACTTACCTGTCCCTGGGGCCTGGGACACAAAGGCGAGGTGCACACAGTCCAGAAGCACTTGACCCAGTGGGGAAAGACAAGCCCCATCCATTGCAATCACTGAGGAGGTGGAGGTAGCCACGTGAGGGTCCAGAGTTTGGACCCAGAGCATGTGGGCAGAGCAGGTTTGCTGGGCCTCGGCAGGAGGCGGTGCGCCTGAAGAGAGACAGGTGGGCATATGACCTGAAAGCCCACGGGGCCTGGGTCTTATGGGATCTGGAATGTCAGACACGGGGCTTGGATTTGGTGGGTTTTAGGGAGAGAAGTGCGGTGAAGACGAAGGAGTCTGTCAGCGGGATGGTCCCTGATGGGGGATGGATGATGCCAGGAAGCTATTGGAACATCCAAGCCAATGATTCTGAAAGCACGGTCAGTGCATCAGCACCACCCGGGAGCTTGTTGGAAATGCACATTCTTGGCTCCACCCCAGGCCTGTGGACTCGAAACCTGTGAGCGAGCGGGCAATCTGTTTTAGGAAGCCCTGACCTGATGCTGATGCCGGCTGAAGTCCAGCTGAAAGATGACTGGTAACTGCTTGACCATGGGGGACAGAGTGCCCTGGTTCATGTTCCCGGCGATCCTGTGACCCAGCAGGAGAGTCTGGTGGGCAGTGGCGCTGCGCTGGCCAAGGGAGGTAAGCGGGCTTCCTCCCCTATAATTTGGCTGAGGCCTGTCCTCCCAGTCACTTGGAATTTCAAATGCATGTTGGCCTTCTTGAGGAAACTGCCAGCTATGTGTGGCAGAAGTCCCTTAAATTAGCCCAGCAGCTCATTTAAAGAGTTGGAGGATGAAGGCACTAAAAATAAACATAACTACCATGTCGCCCAGCTCTGTCACTTGATAAATGTCTGCCATCACAGAGGCCCCATTTGCTTGATGGTGATGCTATGCTATTTGAAGAGAAGGCGTCAGACTACAGAATGGGTGAAGCATGTGTTTCCAAACTGATGAGGAAAAAGTCTGAATGAGAGCTTTTTGTCTGATGTTCAAGTCCCTAGAAGACCTAGACCAGTGATGGCGAACCTTTTGAGCTCGGCGTGTCAGCATTTTGAAAAACCCTAACTTAACTCTGGTGCCGTGTCACATATAGAAATTTTTTGATATGTGCAACCATAGTAAAACAAAGACTTATATTTTTGATATTTATTTTATATATTTAAATGCCATTTAACAAAGAAAAATCAACCAAAAAAATGAGTTCGCATGTCACCTCTGACACGCGTGTCATGGGTTCGCCATCACTGACCTAGACCCACACTGGGTCTGTTCCCACCTGCTCCCCTTCATCCACTGGCCTCTGAACGCTTGCCTGGCCACTTCCACCTCACTTGTCCACTTTCTTCCATAGCATCGTGTAACACCAACAGCGACACACACTGTTGACGGTACTGGTAGCACCTACTATGTGCCAGGAACTGTCTTAAAAACAATTAATCTTACAAAATCCTATGAAGTGGAGTTATCATCACTTCCATTTTACAGATGAGGAAACCAAGGCACAAAGATACTAACTAAACAAATTGTGGATCAGGGACAGAAACCCAGGAGGCAGAGTTCCTTATTTCTAACTACTGCACGATGCTGCTTCCATGCACGGGAGTAACCAGGCACTGAGCACCCGAGGGCCAGGTGGGTTACTTGTCACATCTCCTCTGACCCTGGCAATGCGCCTATAGAGTAGGTACTATAAGTGGCCCCATTGGCCCTATTTCTCCTGATGAGAAAAAAATCAGCTTCAGAGAGGTTAAACCACTTTCCAAAGGCTACTCCGCTATTAAATGGCTGAGAATGAGGATTTGAGCCTGGATCTTTTTGAGTTCAAAGCCCAGATGCTTTCCACTCTATCACGCTGCAACTCATCCTGGTTACACAACTTCTCTGAACTCCTCTCTTCCTCCCTACAGAAGTCTCTGACTTATGGGTTGGTGTGAGGCTTACCAGGGAGAGTGGCTGGGAGGGTGCTGAGCCTCAGCCTGGCACACAACTGTTTAGGATAAAGCACAGCCTTTCTAGAAAGCATGCAGAGGAGTCTGCTCAGAGGCTTGTAACTGACCTCAGTGTGATGCCCTGGGAGGGACCCGCACTTGTCTGGGCGGGGCTGTTCCACTGCGATTGCCAAACAAATCCGCTCTGGGCTCACAGGAATCACTGACGCACAGGGTTTGTGGCGTTTGTGAATTAACGAAGGCCCGGCGGCAGCAGCAGACCAGGTCTCTGTCCCTGCTCGGGATGAACTCCAGAGCTGCCCGGCCCGGGTTCTGCAGGAGCATCTTGCTGCCAGGCCAGGCAACGCATGAACACAAGGACACTCACGAGGACGTACTCAATGGCCCCCATTCCCACTGACCAGAGCTCACTACTGTGGAGCTGGGAGGGCCTTCAGGGCTCATGGGGCCCAGTCCTCTCATTTTCCGGATGAAGGAAGTGACAACTCATTTTACAAAGACCTCCCATATGCTGCTTTTCTAACAGGGCTCTGCTCTGCCCCTCTGCCCAGAGCGGTATCTCCACCTTGTTGCCCTTGCTCTTTGTCTCAGAGCTCGGGCAGTTAGTGAACTGTGCCGTCTCACAGGCCAGGGAGGGGTGCTGCCAGGTGGTCCGAGTGAGAGGCAGGGGGTGCTCAGGCTCCGTGCAGATCCCAGCTCTGCACTCTTCACCTGGGTGTCCTTGGGCAAGTCCGATAACCTCACAGCTTCAGTTTCCTCTCATGTAGACTGGGAATAATAATGGTACTAACCTTTAGAACTGATGTAATTACAGAGCAAAGGAATGCATGGTGCTTAGCACAGCCTCAATACCTGTGAGACACCTTGGTTAGATTCACCACATCTTAATCTCCCGTGTGCCATCATCGTGAGAGGCCCCCGGTCCAGTCACCAGCCTCAAGGTGAGAGGTGGGCATACAGCTCTGGGAACTCAGGAGAGTATGGAGTTTCCTTAACCAATTTCTGACATTCTGCCCTCCCCCCGCCCCACCCCTTTAACTGGACACCAGACAGTGGCCCTGTTCCTCTAAGCCAGGTACCTGGGGAATCTCACTGCAGACTGCCTAAGCTTGGACTGCACCTGCCTCTTGCCCCAAGCTAACTAAAGCCCCACACGAGTCCCATTTTCTCGGGCCTCACTGGACATCTGCCCCTTATCTGATACCATGGCTCTCTACTAAGGATTATTGATGCCACAAAACAATGCCACAAAGTAATTGCCTCTCGCCACATACAGAGCAAGTTGAACTGCGGGCTCAGAGGGGGCACTAGCAGTGACCTCATTTTCCTTTATGGGGAAGTTGAAGCAATGCCACTTGCTTGAGGTGGTGGCAAAGGCAGGCCCACTTCTCCTGACTCCCTGTCCAGAGCCTTAAAAAAAGAAAAAGAAAAAAGGAGAAAACAACATCACTATTAGGCTGAAATGCCAGAGAGGCCAGAACTCTGACACTGAGGGAGAAGCTCCAGGCTCTCCCAGCCACTCCAGCAGGCAGGGCCCAGAATTCTTTTGCCCAAAAGGGTTACCAAGTCCCTCCTCAGCCCTTTGAGTACACCACCTGTCTCTCTGTGGACGATTAGGCTCGGGCTAGCTTCTTACAGAAGCCCGGAGAAGGATGTTTCAAACTGTGAGCCTTGTCTGTGCTGGCTGCCCAGGGCCCCACCGGGCAGGCACGTCTGGTCACTGCCTGCTTACTGCACTGTCTTCCGCATTGCACACCCCTCCCTCCTCTCTTAAATGCTTGTTCCCAATTTCCCCTTGAAAAACACTCATCCTTCCCATCTTAGATTCCGTGCCACCTTTTCCAAAAAGCATACCAAAGCTATTGGAGATAGAATCAACCATCCCTTTCTAGATAACCTTCCAGACTTTGTACATCATCATCAACATCATCATCATCATCATCATCATCATCATCATCATCATCTTTTCTTCGCAGTCATTATCACGACTGAAAGGGTGATCTGTGCAACTGTTTGATGCCTGTTTCTTTTACTAGATTGAAAGCTGGGAGGGCAGGCAGTGCTCTCATTTATTATGACGGTGTTTATAGCCTCAATACATTCCTGGCACATAGTAGGTGCTCAGAATATCTGGCAGTAAATATAGTAACTGTTTCAATGAGTTCTCATGACAATTCAATTAATTAGACACAATAATTGGCTCAGGTTTACGTTGGAGGACACTGAAGCTGGGAGAGTTAAGTGGGCTGCCTAAGTGATAAGCTGGAACTGAAATGGGTGGCTGTCTCCAGAGGCCACATTTTAACCCCGACACCACCACAGCCCTCTGCTTCTGGCTGCCGATTACTGGGAAGACCTGCCTATCTCTGGAGAACAGCAGGGCACTGTGTGACAACCATAATCAGCGGTTGTATTAGCCTCTCTTTTACAACCTCCAAAATTAGCAGGGAAGGCCAACTTGGGCTTTCATTGTCTAGTTCTGCTAATGAAGGGATCCTTTTAATTACATATTCAGTGTCTATCTGCAAAACAAAGCGTTTTAGTGTTTAAACACAGTTCTGTACCAAAGTCTAGAGCTGTGTGAATACAGACAATAGGGAGAAAACCATGTGTAGAAGTTATTTTTTGTTGAGACTGTAATTCTTTCTGGCATTCAATTTCTTCTAAACCTAGTTCATTTTCTACAGGGCTCCTAATTCTCCTTTGTATACTGTGTGCCCAGTGATGAGGATCCAGGCATTCAGTAGGCGTGTCCCATGTCAAATATCCTTCCCCCTCAGATTTCCGATGAAATGGTAGCTTTGTGAATTTCACTTGCCACTGATTTGCCTTGAGGGGCCTCCCCACCAAGGGGGGGCCAGTGCGTCCTGCCAGTCAACCCTACGTTCCAGGTGTTGAATGCAAAACCGAAGGTGGACTGTGTCCCAGGGGCTCGTGGCGTTTGCATCCCTGTATAGGATTTGTACTGGTGTGAGTGAGGTCCATGTCTGAGGCAATGCAGCCCTGACTTTGCATTTTCACTTGGTCAGGGGGAAAGGAGAGTAACTCTTATGAGCCCCCCCTACCCCTCCATGGGCCAGGAACTCTCCAACACATTAATTATCCTGGTTAGGCCACACTGAGACCCTAAGAGGGAAATATTAACCTGTGCTCTGGAGCTAGAATGTCTGGGTTGGAATCCTGCCCCTAACAAGCTGCGGACCTTGGAAAGGGTCTTAACCTACTAGTGTCTTAGTGTCTTTATCTGTTTCATGGGGATAATAATTCTACCCCTGCCACAGCAGTGCTGTGAGAATTAAATGGGTGAATACACGCAGAGCATTTAGATCCATACCTGGCATGCGGTAAGCACTCAATAGGGGGTAGATGTTGTAATAAAAGCTAAAGTCAGGTTAAACGAAGTACTCAAGGTCACACACCTAACGGTATCATGTGATAACCTGGGTCTGTCTGGCTTGTGTGACCCTGTTCTTTCTAGGCATCAATCGAGGTTAGGGGAATCCCAGGGGTTTCTCTGCTGGCCCCCCAATAGGGGACTACAATCACAGCCCACGCCCTGGTAGCGTGACACACCCCATTCCCACCTGACCTCAGTGTGAGCACACTGGTTTCTGTCTCTACTGCTCCAAACACACTGCTCTCTCAGAGTTGACCATGGACCTCATGGTCCATGGTCAAAGATCAACCTTGATCTTTCTCCAGCTCAGCTCTTCATAGCACCTGATGCAGTTGGCCACTCTTTCTGAATGCATCTGTGCCCATGCATTCTCCTAGAGTTTTTCTGCTCTCTGCTCTTCCTCTGAGGGCCCTTAGTGCGAGGTGGTACCTAGGCCTGTCCTTGACCTGCTTCCTGCCCTGCATAGCCTCCTGGGGCCACCTCATTTACACACAGAGATGACCCCAAGATTCCCTCGTGGCCTGGCTGCCTATGTCCTGCTCACCCTTTTGCCCACAGCCGGGTCCAAATCCTGCTCGTCCTTGCAAGCTCACTTCAAATGCCAGGACAGGCCTCCCCTGGTCCCTCCCACCCAGATATATTCTCTTCCAATTTCCCACAGCACTTCCTCTCTTGTGGAATCTGCCATTTTCTAAACTCCCATTATGGCCATTGAAGCCCATGGCTTCTTTCTCCCATCGACTGTGTGTTTGAAGAAAAAAAATTCATTTTTGCTCCCCTCATCGTATTCTCCACTTAATAGGTGATGCAAAAGCAGATGTGCTGAGAAACGACTGTGTAAGATACATATTCTTTAGGACAAATAAATGAGGAATTCGGTGTCCTTTTGCCAAAAGGCAAGAAAACAGACAGGGTAATCTCCGGGTGTCATTTTCAGCTTAAGGTTCTATGAAGACATTGCTCAGCGTAATAACACAACGAAAGCAATTTATGGTAATAAGAATAATAGTCATCCTGGGTCCACTCTGTACTAACTGAGTGGCCGTGGGGAAGCCGCACTATTGCTCAGCCTGCTTCTCGTCTGTAAAACTGGGCGCAATGGGATGACATAAAACAAGAGGCAGGGGTTTGGCTGGAGTGCTAGAGAAATGGTAGTTATCACTCACTTGACACATTTATAGCATACCCCCCTCAGAAATCAGAGACACCGAGCAGCACAAGCCCAACCTCCTCCGGGAAGATTTAACTGCCTCCTCCAGTCCACAACGTTCTTTTCCTCGAGAACTTTGATCCTAACAAAATTAGGTTTAAAAAAAACGCAGCTAATAAATTAGGCATGCATATTAGCAATCAGGTCCAGAGAGCAAGTCGAACTTTTTTCTTCATGCAATTTGAATTCCCCTAACATAGAGTTGTTGTCAAAATCCATTAAAGTATTTAATTTCACTTGTCATTGCACAATTCCCCAAGCAGACATCCAGACAGTTCACAGAGCTGTTTCTCACAGAAGTACTAAATGTTTAGTTATCATGGTACATCTTTTCAGCAATGTCTCCCTGATGGCTCGAGAGACTCTCAGAGATAGCTTAAGTTCAAGAATAAGGTTAGGGAGGGAGGCAGAGTTGTAGGGATTACACATCAAGCAGGCCTGGGTTTTAGCTGCCACTTACTAGCTGAGTGTCCTGGGGGAAGGTACTCAACCTCTCTGAGCATCAGTTTCCTCATTTGGAAACTGGTGCACAGGGTTTTAGTGGCACTAAATGGAACACCACATGTAAAGAAATGTGAAGTATGCCAGACATATCATTCGCCCTCAACACGAGAGAATTTAAACATTCCCGAAATCAGGGTCTAGAGACTGCTGCACACTCGCCACCCCCTCAAGGGATAGCCTTAATGAGCAGTGTATTTATTGGGACAACAGTGGCCAGAATTACTCAGTCCTGACTTTCTTCTTTCACAGCAGCCTCTCCAAGCACCATTCAAACACATGAATATCCCACTTGATCAATCCACCTGGTCGGGATACAAGGTCTCCATGCCAACGGGCATGTGGTGGGGACTCCCTCTCCCAGAAAGAAAACAAAAGTAAGTCTGTCATCTGGTTTCCCTACTAATGAACAGTGAGCTGAAGTCAGAGCTGGCCTCTTCTCGGTGGTCATGTCAACGCTGACTGAGCTAACCTGTCCTGCCAGGGAGCAAGGGGGACATTGGGGAGGTGGTGGTGGGGGGATGAAGGACCAGGTTCATGAGAGAAGTACTCTCATTTGTTAAAAAAAAAACAAACTGCTGGTAAAAGTACACCCCTCGCCAGGGAATGGCGGAATTCCAGTTTTTATCATGTAGTCTTTTGGTGATAACTGGATGTAGAGGCTCCCAGAAAGGCCAGTTCAAACCCCGTGAACGAGCACATGTTGACTCCTCAGCAGAGAGAGGGAAAGCGCCTTTTGTGCCTGTGTCATGCTCGGCATTTGGAGAACGGAGGCCTTGCGCCTGCACTGGTGCCTCTTGCTACAGTGCAGTGGCCAGTCTATGTTTCCCATCTGTGGTCTAATGCAGCTGGGGAAGAACAAAGCAGTGTGCCCATTTTACAGGCAAGAAAACTGAGTGCTATGACCACAAACTGGTGAGGACTGACCTTTTCCTTTTCTCTTTCCTGATTAGCATCTGCCACCCCAAAGGCTCCATCCCTGACAGTGCTTTAATCCTTCCCTTCACTCTTCAGCTCTGTTTGGCTTTTAAAAGTCACCTTTTAAGTCCATCCAGTCAAATCCACTCAGACATCCCATTTGCATCCAAGTTGAACATGATTTGCTCCCCACCCCCTCTACCCCCCACAAACTGCCTCTTGCCTTTTCCATGTTGTTATTGGCAAATTCAGCCTCCCAGGGAGCCAAGCTCAAGACCCTCAAGTCAGCTTTGGCTCCTCTCTCTTCCTCACCCTAGTTTCCGGGGACCTGTACAGAAGGCTCCCACTGTCCCCTCTACATTCAGAGGCTCTGATTCAAATATTTTGGGGAATCGGAGCAGCGGAAGCAGTAAGTGCTGCGGTTCCACAGAGGCTGTGGGGTCAAGGTGCCTGGGCTCTTGCTGATTTCATGCCTGTGTGCTAAGCACCTGCTCTCCTCTGATCCTCACTACAGCCTTTGAGGTTACCATGATTCTCATTAGGACTCCCATTTTTGTATGAGACACAAGAGTGGTGACCTAATTTGCCCGAGGTCGTCTGGGTTGGCTCCTGGGAGAGTCCCTCAGGAAGGGCTTACACACCTTGATTTCAGACTTCTGACTTCCAGAACTGTGAGGGATTGCATTTCTGTTTATGGTAACATCTGACGGTAGCCCTAGGAAGTCAATACATACGAGGTCTCAGTTTCCTCATCTCTGAAATGGGTAACCTCAGAGAGCTACTATGAGATCATGTAACTGAAAAGCAACTAGAATGCTATCTGGTGCACTGTAGGTCCTCCATCCGAGTTACTTGAACCAAACTAAGAATTCTGAGTCATTATCTTGGAAACTTCTCCCCAGGGCACCCCTGGCGAACTGCCTCTGTCTACAATATCAGGTTTGTAAAATGTTTAACTTCAGAACCCAAGAGCCAGAAGGAGGAGCCACAGGGAGTATCTGCTCCGAGCCCAGGTGTGGAGGATGAACGGAAGTCGGCAGAGAGGTCTGTGTCCTTGTGAGGCTGGTAACTAAGTGCTGGCCCCGCTCCAGCTCTGATGAGCCTGTCACAGTGGGTTTCACAAAACATCTGTTTCGGGAACAAGCCTGTTGTTTCAGGCAAGCTCTAGAGAAAATGGTATGTTTTTCCTATACTCAGCCATGACATGTTCACTGGAGCTGAATATTTCTAAATGTGACCAATATCTTAAGTGGCAGAAGCCCATCAAACTCCTTGAGAACACAGATTGCTTGTGGGCAGCCCAAGCGGCTTGGCTTCCTTGGTGCCTGCAGACCTATGGCAGCTAGCGTTGGGGGAGGGGGGGAGGGGGAGTAGCGAGCTCTCTGAAATTGGTCCCTCTAAAGGTGATGCTTAATTCTGCAAGAGAGTCAGGTCCCCGAGCTTCATGCATATGGATGCCCGCAGCGGTCCAGTGATAACCTGCAATTTCTCTCCCCACGTTAATCGGCTGCAGTTGGCCGCTGAGAACTCGAGTGGGAAACGCACTGCCTGTGCACATATCAATGATCCCTGGGACTGAACTTTGCTGGATTTAACTTAATTCCAACTCAGATAAGAAAGCACCTGAGCAGCATCCCATGTGAAGTGAGCGGACCGTGCCTCGGCATGATATGAGAAAGGGCCAGAAGGCAGACCAGCAATTAGAATGTGACAGTCCCTGCAGTCCCGCAGGTGAAGGGGGGATGTGGGCCAAAGAAGCAAACTCCTCCAGATCCTCCAGGCAGAGGCTCCTTGGGAGCAGACACAGAAAGTTGTCCTCTCCTTTGTCCCTGGGGTAGGGATGTGATCCGAGTAGAGTGCTTCCGCCCCTACAGGCAGATCAAGCCCAGAATACGCCTGCCTTCACAGACAGTCTCCTCCGCCCAGGCAGCTGGCGGGTGTGCTCCGAGCGAGTCCAGCCTGAATGGCTCTGGGGTGGGGCGGCAGGGCCCTGGGGTGAGCCATGCCCACTTCCCAGTGAGCCCGGAGCTTCCCCGCTGCAGTCTCCACTCCTATCTTTGCAGCCATGGCCTCCAGTCCCTACCCCACGTCTCTGGGTTCCAGGCTCCTCTTGGTCTCATCATTGACCCCTTCCTCACCAGTCTGCTGCGGGGGTCCCAGCATGCCATGGGGGCAAAGCCATCCTGTGACCTCCACCATTCTGCTTATAGACACCCCCAGCCCTCCAGAGCCCCTTCCTTGCTCCACTCTTCTCTATAGCACTTGCCACAATTAATCAGAGTATAGGTTCTACTCATTTATATTTAGTTTATTGTCCATCTCCTGCCCTCTCACCCTGCAGCCTCAATAAAGAGGGTCAGTTTCACAAAGGCAGCGGGTTTGATGGCTTTGTTTACACTGACTCCTCAGTGCTGGCACACAGTAGGTGCCCATGAGTGTTGGCTGAGTGAGTGACTGCATCAATGGCTGGCCCCTCTCTGTCTGCAGAATGGAGTCTAAACTCTCTGGCCTGGTCAAGTCCTCCCGTGCTCTGGCTGTGCCCCTCAGCCCCGTGCCATACCACATTCCCGTGTGAACTCCAGCCAGACTGCACTGCTCACCAAGTCCTTCTGTGATGTCCCAGCCTCGGCCTTTGCACGTGCTGTTGCCTCTGCCCAGAATATCGTATGTCACCTCGCCCCACCCTTCTGCTGGCATGGATGCCCTCCCCCACTACCCTGCATGGCACCCTATTTTTACTTCTTTTGAAGTCTTACACGCTATAGTAATTGCTCATTCACTCAGCAGCTGTTTCTAAACGCCCGGCTCCGAGAGGGCAGGATAATCTCTCACTCTCGATTCTCAAGGCACGCACCAAGCACACTGTAGCTGCACAGCTAATGTCTAGGGGGAAATGAGCCAGCTCTTGAGTCGCTATTGCTTCGTGTGTGAGAAAGGGGTCATGCCGCTCCTGCGGGAACCCGAGGATTAGAAACAACGTACAGAATGGGCGGCACCGACCACTGCTCCTGGCACAGGGTGGCCACTTCACACCTAGCAGCTCAGTATCGGCACTTCGATGCCACAGAGGGATCTGCTGTTAGAGCTGCTGTTTCCACTGTTCTAGAAGGCACCAGCTGAAGTCCTGGCATCATTCTCACCTCTGGGGGCCACCCTGAGAAGTGTCGGCTCCAGGGAGAATTCCTGTCCTTTGCTGTCTTAGCCGTCACATTCTGGCAGCTTGCCCACTGAGCAGAGAAGACCTCTAAGTGCTCTCCTCAGAACTGACTGTATTTATAAGCAGCATGCCATGGAACTGAAAACTTCCGGCGCCTCAGGGACCAACTGTTGGGGATCTGTTGTTTTCCATCTGAGGACACAGGTTCAGAGAGGTTGACCAACCTGCTCACAGGCTCACAGCTAAGTAGGGGTTTCGCTTCCTCATTCCTTAATGCAGAATTTTAATTCTTTCTGGTTGAACCTAGTGGACCTTAAGGAATTTGATAGATTAGTCTAAAACTCTCCCTTCGGCTAAATCCTGACCATATCATCACTATAGTAATCACTTGAGACAGAAGGAAACCTTTTGTACTTCCTTAATCTTCCCACAAGTAGCATCAAGTTCACTTTAGATGCTGGGACACTTCTCCCAGGGACCGTCTCTGCTATGCAAACAGAAGAAATAGATGTGACTCTCAATCCTCTCAGTCCTACTGGCCCCCTGGGCAAATGGCCTGCCATCGACGGAGAGATGGCAGTGTCCACCAGGGCCACAGCCACAGCCATGGCCACTCCCCCCCCCTTGCCGTGGGCACAGGGGTGCTGTTTGTGGCTGCACTGCGTGGAGGGGGCAGCGGCGGGAGCCATGCGGGGTCTGGAGCTCAGGATGTTGGTGGAAGGATCAGGAAGGTGAGCGAGGGGTGGCCCCAGTTGGAAGTGAACCCAGAACCCCCCTTTCAGTGGGAAGGGAGCTGTGAGTCATCTGCCACTACCAACAGACTAATGCACAACCTCTGGCCCCAGAGGAAAGCATTACTCCTAATGATTATTAGGTGTAATGACTAATTAGTAAAAATAGCTACCATTTACCAAGTGCCAACTGATGCTTGGTACTTAAGGCATATTATTTCTTTTTCCTATTTTATGCTTCTTATTTATTTTCTATTTTTCTCATTATAAAGTCAGTAGATGCTCATGGCAAAAATATTTAAAGATACTGAAAATCAGAAGAAGGAAACAGAAAGTCAAGCCAGCCTTTGTCTTGCTGCCCACACATTGCCACTGCTCCCAGGTTGGTGTCTTCTCCCCAGGATGGCTCTCCGTGCCCCTGCCTTCCCCGAGTGTGTGTCAGTGTGCACGGCATGTGAGATTTCACATGGTTGTGATCTCCCTTCTACAAAAAACTATTTTTAACTTGGGTAGGGTATTATTATCTCCTTTTACAGATGAGGATCCCGAGGCTCAGAGAGTGCAAGTAATTTGTCCAAAGTCACACAGCAGATAAGTGGCCGAACAGGGATTCATGTTGAGTCTTTCTTTTGTCAAAATCTTTTTCCCCTCTTGCCAGGCTACTTCCCACTCAATAAGGGAGAACTGGGAATAGGACCATTCCCTACTGAGAGGTGAGAGGCGCACGTATGCCGGGAGCCGGTCCATCCTTGCTGTTTCAAGGGACCTGGCATATATGGCATACTGTTCTTAATATATTTGCTCACCTTCTTGGCACTATGTGTTTTAACCAAGGTCACCTCTCCGAGAAAGGTTGTTTCCCCAGGTAGGGATTTTCCCCTGAAGTTAGGGAGGGAATAAAACCTCTTAACTA
>NW_006298351.1:2382155-2415975 GCF_000327345.1 Myotis davidii
CACTGGAGAGAACATGGCAAAAGATCCTGGACAGAACCTGGCTACAGAACTTGGTTGGAGAACCTAGACAGAACCTGGCTGAAGAACCCGGCTACAGAACCTGGCTACCGAACCTGGCTGGAGAACCTAACCCGAACCTGGCTGGAGAACCTAGCGAGAGAACATGGCCACAGAACCTGGCTGGAGATCCTAACCAGAACTTCGCTGGAGATCCTGACTAGAACTTGGCTAGAGATCCTGCCTAGGCTGCTGATCAACTGAACGCTGTCTCCGTGTCATTCCTTCTTCGCCAACTCCGTCCACACCTTTGGGGACCCCTGGACCCGCTGGGGCTGGACCCCAGCACACGTACAGGTGTGAGAGATGCAGAGTGTCCCAGCTACATGACCCGGCTGTGCAGCACCTGACTATGGAAAGCTTCGACAGGTGAAGCTTTGCTGAAGGCATTCTGTCAAAAACTGGACAGATCTGTATATTTTGTCCAGATAGATACATGGGAAGCTGAAATCAGAAAGCAGAGGAACTATTTTTTACAAGCTGTTTCTCACAAGACAAATACAAGTAACTTCCACAGGGCGGCTGCAGGACAGCTGGCCTGGGGGCCTCCTCCAGCCCCGCCAGCCAGGCTATGAAAGGGGACACTACACACCCGAGGGGGCGGGGCATGGTGATGGCCTGGGTCCCATGCTTTCTCAAATGGCCCGACAAAGCTGTAGGTACCAAACGTCTTTAAGTGGGCACCAAGCAGATAAACTGGGCACAGGGCTGACACTTGGCAAGGAGTTTACAGCTGATGCAGGAGCCATCTGAGAGCAGAGAGCTCCAAAGGTACAGACACAGATCAGATTCCTTTCAGATGAAAGAATTCATGGTTGGGAAGAAAAATTGGGGGGGGGGGCGTGCATAGGGCAGAAGCAAATGGATGACAGCCCTATGCGCATGGAAATAAAACAGTAAAGACAGAGGACGGAATACCGTATCTTATTGTTACCTTACACAGCTCCCATTGAGGAACAGTAAATTGCCATGCTTTACTCCCCAGACATATTCAGGAGCTTCTCCCTCAGTTTGAACGAGACGACTGGGACAAGTCCTGCTTTGCTACAGAAAAGGCTCAGGACGAGCCTGGTTCCTGTGTGTCTGTGTCTGTGTGTGCTTCTGTGGGTGTGAGTGAATGTGTGTGTTCCACTTCTACACACTCAGTTACTCTAACTGAACAACCAGCTGTTGAACCCCATCTTCTGGATCCTACCAGAGCCACATGATGGCTGTGAGTGTGAAATGCTTGGTGCTCCCACCTCAGGGCAGTGCTCAGATACCCACCTCTTACTAGCTCCAGGGGGCTTCAGCCCCACTTCCTAACTCCAGGCCAAGGAACTGCCCCATGGGCCCACTTCACCCAGGTAACTCCTCTCCTCTTGACCCAAAGCCCAGCCACATCTCTTAGCTCCCTTGGCTCACTCCCAGCTTTAGTGGCCAACCTGCTCTGTGCTGCTTTTCTCTCTCCCTCTTCCCTCCCCAACTCCTAGGTCATCTTTTTCTAATTATTCCCAACAGGAGTGACTCACACTTCTATTGGTGGGAACAGACATGTTCGTGGTTGCACAGAAAGGTATGTGGAAGGAAAACTGCAGGTGCCTGGACTTCAGGGAGGAGCCTAGAGGACCTGCAAGGAGTACAGCACAGATCCTAGTGCTGAGGAAGCCCCTCCTGTGCCATTGGGAGACATCAAGGTGGGGTTCATGTCCCAACTCTGCCACTTAGATGCTGTGTGACGTTGGGCAAGCCACTGAACTCTTCTGATCCTTTTTCTCATCCTTACAATGGAGATAGCTCCCTTGCAAGGTTGTTGTAAAGACTAAGTAATATATTATATAAATCAGCGGTTCTCAACCTGTGGGTCACAACCCCTTTGGCGGTCGAACAACCCTTTCACAGGGGTCGCCTACTAACATCCTACATATCAGATATTTACATTGTGATTCATAACAGTAGCAACATTACAGTTATGAAGTAGCAACGAAAATAATTTTATGGTTGGGTCACAATATGAGGAACTGTATTTAAAGGGCCAGCTTAAGGTTGAGAACCACTGATATAAATACATATAATATATAAAATACGAGGTTATATATTATTTTGGTAAAATGTTTTAGAACACTCATTTTACATACATACATACATACACACACACACACACACACACACACACACACGTGTAGGTATAAACAGTGGCTGGCATAGAGCAGTCACCAAGCTCTCTGGGCTGGCCATGTCCACACTTCACAGACCTGTCGAGGAGCACAGATGCAGTGATGTGGTTAAAAGGGTTAGGGGGTAGGCAAATGTAAAATATTTAAAGAAGATACTGAGGTGTGTGCTCTTCTGTGCTTGAATGGAACAATATCTAGCCTGTCATTTACAGCTAGGGATCCGCAGGCTTCCCCAGCACGGCTTAGGGATACTAAATACAGCCTGGGTTAAATAAACAGGCCGACTTCACTTCCCACTCCAAGTCTGAAAAGGAAACCTAAACTGCTTGAATTCCCACATTCATGACAAAGCTCTCTGGAAACAGCATTGGAGAAAATCTAACAACTAAAAATATCTCCATCTTGAATAACGGTCATCAAAGGGACAGTGACAACTGCTTGGTTTTTATGTATGACTAGGGGCCCAGTGCATGAATTCATGCACCTTGAAAAGAAATGTAGGCCGTGAGGCTGTGGTGGGCACAGGGGTGAGTCTTGGCCCATCCTCCATGCCCCTGCCCGGCCCCTCCAGCCACAGCCCCTGGTCCTGTCTCCTGGCAGCACTGCTCCCGCCACCAGACGCAGAGCAATTGGAGCTGGCGCCAGCAGTGGATGTGAGCGGGGCTGGTGCCATGTGTATGCGTGGCGGCTGCTGCCCGATCACTCCTCAGGAGCAGGGGGAGGTGGAGAAGCCCTGAGGGGCGATCAGGGCCGGCCACCTGGTGATGGCGCTGAGCAATCGGGGCCAGCACTGGGCACCAGCAGCAGGTGTGAGCAGCGTCTCCAGTGCCGGCAGCAGGTGAGAGTGCCAGGCGGGACTGCAGCACGCAGGAGCAAAGAATTTTCAGTAACCACCAGAGGCTCGCGCGATGACGACAACCAGTGCCCCACCTTGGTCTGGCGTTTCCGCTCACCTGCTCCACCATTCTGCTGTGGCCAATGCCCACCATGTTCCGCGCACGCCCCCTGGTGGTCAGCACACGTTGTAGTGACCAGCTGTTTGGTTGTTTCCCCTTTGGGTCTATTTGCATATTAGCCTTTTATTATATAACTAAATGCCGGATGCATGAAATTCATGCAAGAGTAGGCCTTCCTTTCCCGGCTGCTGGCACTGACTTCCCTCTGGCACTCGGGACCCTGGCTTCTCTCCAGCTGCCAGCAGGCACCCAGGACCCGGGCTTCCCTCACAGCCCAGCTTCGTCTGGAAGATTGTCCAGAAGGACATCCAGTCTAATTAGCATATTATGCTTTTATTATTATAGATACTGAGCCTTTAATATACGCTCACCTGGAGCTCACCAGCCAGCCCTCGCAGCTGGAGTCCCACATAGTCAGTCCTGGGACCTTGGGCAGTGGCTCAGCCCTGCCCAAACCTTGAGCCAGGCCTGGCCCAGCAGGCGGAACTGCAATTGGCTGAGCCCAGGGTGTTCTTTTAGCTTAAGCTGGGAATCCTCCAGCCTGGGGCAAATCTGACATAGTGGCTACCAACCCCATTCTCGTGGAGGTGGTCAACTCTATCCAACGGGGCTTCTGCCTCGGTGCCTGGTTGGCACTCCCTCCAGGAGGTGCCCATTAGGAGGAGGCCCTGACCAAGGTCCCTGCACATTTGACCAGGCTCCTTGCCTGCTTCGTCCACCAAGGAAGCAGGTCCAATTCTCTGTACTCCTGCATGTTAAGGCCTAGGGATAACGATTCCCTAAGAAAAAGTGTGGAATGGTGGGAAGTTTGGGAGAATGAAGCGAGCTCATGAAACCACGAGGCCACCAGTGCTTGGTTACCAGTGCCTGGTCTTCCATGCTCCTCCTGACGTCACGTGTCCTCAGCTATGGACCCAAACGATCCAAGTTTGGTTGGTCATGCTCTTCCACTTTGAAAAGTTCCCATCTCCCGGTCTCACATTGGCTAGGACCTCAAATACACAGCTGGCCAATGCTGTATATTTCTACCCAAGTCCAAGTTGTGGGGGTTCTCTCTAATATCACTGGTTTTCATATTGTAATATCATGTCTCTTTGTAGAAGACACAACAAATAAAGAACTATGTAGGTAAGAGAAGAAAACTCTCACTCGTCGGTGTGGCTCAGTTCAATTCCTGGTCAGGGCACATGTCTGGGTTGCGGGTTCCATCCCCAGTAGGGGGTATGCAGGAGGCAGCCGATCAATGATTCTCTTTCATCATTGATGTTTCTAGTCCTCTCCTCTCCCTTCCTCTCTCTGAAATAATTAAAAACATATTTTTTTAAAAAAGAATAAAACTCTCATACATAATCTCACTATTCAGAAATTATCACTTTTAATATTTGGGCAAATTCCCTTCCAGTCCTCTTCTATGAATATAATTTTTTTCACATAGTTGAAATCATACTATATATACAATTTTGGAGCCAGCTTCTACATTTAACATTTTATTATATGCCTTTTGCCAATCACCACAATTATTTATAAACGTATTTAATGACTGAACAACTATCTCTCAAACTAGTGGATATTTAGATTGTTCCTGACTTTTCACTATTTGGGTGAACATTTTCACACAAGTCTTCCTCAAAAATTTTTATTATATCTTTTGTATAAAGTTCCAGAAGTGAAATTTCTGAGATAACAGAGATATTAACATTTTTAAGACCCTTGGTATATAATCTGGCTTTAGTCTGTGACCTTATAAGTTATCAAGAAATAAATTCATAGTCACCAATTCAAAGCTTTGAAATCTATAATCTTTTGTTTGCCCTGAAGTTAACTACTTACATCACAATAAAATAGGGTGACACGTTTTTCTATTAATTTCAACACAAATATGGGTTTAAAAATATTTCACATAGGAATGTGTGAAAATAGAAGAACTGAGATTAAGCAATATTTTTCAAGTGACCCACAGTCACTTTCCTAATCATAGGAAACAGTCATTGAGATTTGTATCTCTAATTATTATTTATATCCAGCTCTCAAAACTATGAATCCAAGTCTGAGTTAGTACCCTAAACAGCCAGCATTGGAAACAGTGAACTCTATTTTTGAGTTTCTTGTGTAGAATGTGAACTTGGGATGTCAGCTGCTCAGAATGCATTTATATAATAAATTTAAAAACTATATCTGTCTTCTCCATGAACCCTCCCCTGATTCCCTCAGGCAGAATTAATCACCCTTCCTCCCACAGCTCGTCTCTGGGGCCTCAGTTAATACTTGTTTTGGGTTATTTGAGTTATTTATTCACGTTGCCCACTAGGCTGGGAGCTCCTAGCAGGCACACCTAGCGTGATTCCCAAGTCTGAGCACGAAGATCAACAAATAACAGGCACACCTAAATGGTAGGAGGATTGATTTTCAATTTGCCGGTAAGCACGTGGGTTGTGTGCTGCTAGGAATCTGATGTAATGGATGGGCCCAAAGGGAAAACAGAAGGAGGTGCAATGCCAGCCCTGAGGTTGTCCATACAGCAAATGGTCAAAAGACGAGACTATTTCTACTAAAAAGCCTGTGGTTCCAAAACGAAAGAAAAATTCATTCATTCTTTCCCAGATATTTATGGAGGACCTCCCAGGTAGTAGTACTGTGCTAAGTGATGGAACCCAGAGAGGAATACAGCGGTCCCCCCTTCTCTGTGGGAAATATGTTCCAAGTCCCTCAGGTAGTACCAAACCCTATAGATCAGCGGTTCTCAACCTGTGGGTCGCGACCCCTTTGGCAATTGAACGACCCTTTCACAGGGGTCGCCTAAGACCATCCTGCATATCAGATATTTACATTACGATTCATAACAGTAGAAACATTACAGTTATGAAGTAGCAACAAAAATAATTTTATGGTTGGGTCACAACATGAGGAACTGTATTTAAAGGGCCAGAAGGTTGAGAACCACTGCTATAGATACTACGTCTTTCCTCTACACACACCTGTGACAAATATTAGAAATTAGACACAGTAGGAGATTAACAACAACTAATAATAAAAAGAACAATAACAATATACGTGATGTGTTGTGTCTCTCTGATAACTGATCTGATAATGGAGACATCTACTGAGTGAGTTAACAGGCAGGGAGCATGTACAGCGTGGATCCGCTGGACAAAGGGTGATTCCTGTCACAGCGGGACAGAGCAGAACAGCATGGTTACCATCATGCTACTCAGAATGGCACACAATTCAAAAACCTATTAATTGTCTATTTCTGGAACTTTCCATTTAATATTTTCAGACCACAGCTGATTGAGGGTAACTGAAATCACTGAAAGTGAAACCGCAGAGAAGCGGGGGGGTGCCTGTGAGAAATCCTTTCTGCCATCCCAGACTCATGAAGAAATGATGACCACACAGAGGTTTCAGTGATCATACTAAAAGGTTATCCATGGATGAGGGAAAGTATGCATGTCAAACAGAGGAGACAGTCTGGTCTCCCGTTAATTGGAGACTACCGCCTTTAGTTGATTATCTACAGATCATTCAAGAATCTTTGGAGCAGTCACCATGATCCAGCACCTGCCGTGTCTAGGTCACCTGCTTATTCATTTCTATTTGGTAGTCACTTCCCAAAGAAAGGTAAGACCTTCGAAAGCTGCTAAATCAGTGGTTCTCAACCTTCCTAATGCCGCGACCCTTTAATACAGTTCCTCATGTTGTGGCGACCCCAACCATAAAATTATTTTCGTTGCTACTTTATAACTGTAATTTTGCTACTGTTATGAATCGTAATGTAAATATCTGATATGCAGGATGTATTTTCATTGTTCGCGACCCACAGGTTGAGAACCACTGCGCTTTCTTCTTACCACTCAATTCTCCAGGGACTCTCACATATATGCTGGTTTGCCATGAAAAATGTATTACTTTCAATCATATGGATAGTATTTTAAAATATACATATCTGGGGAAAAAAATGTCTGAGGCCTAGGGATAAAGATTCATTAAGAAAAAGCATGGAATGATGGGAAGTTTGGGAGCAAGACAGCCAGGGATAAAGTCCCTGTTCTGCTGGTTATTAATCCAATGACATTGATCAATATTCTCATCTATAAAAGAGGGATAATGATACCTACCTCCTAAAGAAGAAAGGTGGGGGTGGGGTTGGGATGAGGAAGAGGGCTATCTACAGGTTGGATGTGAATATCTAGTGCCCAAACACAGGGCCTGTGGATGGCTTATGGAAGAAGAAATCTTCTGGTGGGTAGAAGAATGAACAGGAGCCCAGGCATTGGGTGACTCAATTCATTCCCCTTGAACAGCCTCAGTTCTCCCACCTGTAAAATGAGCAGGCTGGAATAGGTGACTCCATGGCCCCTCCCAGTTCTGAAGTTTTATCAGACCCCTTATTTCTCTCTTCTCAAGTGTGTGGAGTAGGGGGCAGTTCTTCAGCCAAGAGCAGTGTCAACACTGTCATCATAACGGCACTCATTCAGGCTTTCACATGTCCAGTGGCCTAGCTCCCTATTATAATTACAAGCAGAATAATTAGCACTTGCCTGAGAAAGTCCTGCCACATGGTGTTTCATGAACTATGCAGAAATCCATCTCCCATTTTGCCAGTGCTGCACTGGGAATCCATAAAATATTGGAGACTAATAAAGTCATCTTTCATTTCAATGGTTGTTTTCTCCCCTTATCTCTTCACTTGTTTGTCCACACGGTCAGAGATTTCTCCAGCTGGTTGAGCATCTAGTCCAAGGAACACGCATGCAGATGGGGTTTGTCCTCTAGGAGCTGGTGTTCAGGCCTCTCTCCTTGGCTTGTAGCGGGCCGTCTTCTCCCTAGTCCAAATTTCCTCTCCTTATAAGGATGACAGTCATACTGGATTAGGGCCATCCTAACAACTTCGCTTTAACTTGTTACCTTAATAAAGACCCTACTTCCAAATGAGGTCATGCTTTGGTACTGGGGGTTAGGGTTTCAACATACAGATTTTGGGGATGACACAATTCAGCCCATGATAGGTAATCAACTAATTCATTCATTTGTTTGCTTGTTCATTCATTCTTCCAATCCTAATTGAGTACCTAACACGTGGCAGACACTGCCAGGTACTAGAGATACAAAGTGAAACAGGGCCCTCCCCGCCATGGAGGACTGCGCTTTTGGCAGAGGCATCACCCACACAGAGATCACTCAGTGTGGTGTGTCAACTGAGAGGTGGACACAGGGATATGGGAGCTCTGCTCACCCGAGACTTCAGGGCAGGTTTCCTAGGCTTCCACAGGGTAGTGATGCTGGGGCCGAGAGGGTGAAAGACTTGGATAGAGCCTTCAAGGGGGCAGGTAGGAAGAGAGAAATGCCTGGATTCCATGCAAAGGAAACCACATGCTTAAACAAACAGGAGCGTAGGCAGAATGGGCCCAGGTCTGGAACTAAGGTAATGGAGGAGGAGCCTAAGGGGTGCGGGTGCGGGAGAGCAGTGAGAGGAGAGATGAAGGGTAAGGGCTAGTAAAAGCAATCACCACAAGACTCCCGGGTGGCAGGGAAATCTCCCCCCAGAACTCAGGCACCAAACCACTTCCTCTATTTAGAACATGCTGAGTAGTTCTCAGCATCTCGGGAGTGGACGCTGGCTCTTATGACGTTCTGCAGCTTCAGCACTTAGGCTAGAATCTGGCATATACCAGATGTTCAACAACTATTTCTTAGATGAATAAGTAATAGTAAGCATTCAGTAAGCACCAAGATGGGATGAGCTCCAGGCACTAAGATGATCCCCAGCCCTCACAATGATTCTATGAGGCAGACATGATTTTCCTCGTTACAGATTAGGAAGGCGAGGCTTGGAAAAGTTATGAGACTTGCCCAAGACCAGAGTCAGGAAAAGGAACCAGGATCCGAAGCCAGGTTTGCCTGAGCACCATGCTGACCCTGCTGGATTCCCTCAAGGTCATCTCTCCTGTGACCTTTGATAAGGAATGCAGGGAGCCCTGACCACTGTCTCTGTTCTCCAGTCACCCGCTCCACCACAGACAAACAGGCCAAACCAAAGCAGTCCATTTAGAGGGCCTCTGGCAACTCATTATCAACACCTCTTTCTGCTTGTCTTACCCTAAGAGCACTTTCCACAACACAGATCTCAACAGTGAGCCTTGAAGCTCCTGCTTTTAGTTATCTTGACTCAGAGTTTCATTTTTTTGAATCAGCCTGACGGCCTCTGAAAATGGTCAAAGATGAGACTAATTATTTCTTTAAGACGTACAGATCCATCCGTTGGCAAAAAGAAGTCCAGGAGGCAAAGTTAAATTGCGTAGTACATCACTGTCCTCGGCCCGTTCATCTCTGCCACTCAGTTCAGAGTAAAATTTACAGCAGCTATTACCTCTGTGAAGGGGTTCGGGTCCTAGAAAATACAAGCTAAATTTTAAATAGAATATTAATTTTAATGAAAGCTTCGGGGGATGCTGTTTATGTTGCTTATCTTTCGCACCCGGTGATTAAGTTAATTTATGCTTAATGGAAAGGATATTTCTAATCCACAGACAGGCTCAACACCTGTCTTGGACGCTGTTTTTGGAAGCCTTAAGCTGCTTGTGATGGATGTAATAAAACTGAGATGCTACTAAACTGACACCCGAAGGCTGTGTGCACGGTGCTAATGTTGAAATAGCACCCAAGTCCCAAGCATTTCATTCTGTCAGCCCTTACAAGTCCTGCCTCCTGATCTTTTGTGTTAGTCTTGGACCGGTCCAGGGAGAGGAAGCTGGGCCGTGGGGCTAGGGGTGAGTTGTTCCCCATCAGTTCTTGAGTCCCCATCTCCATCCACATGCCAGTGCTCTGCTGGATGCCCAAGAGCCAACTGATGTTTCTCTCTCCCTCTTCCTCTCTCTCAAAGCCAATAAAAACATATATTTGTTAAAAGATTCTTATTACTTTATTCAGACATACCTAGACTAGTTTGACATTTTTAAAATGTCAGTTTCACATGGTTCAGGCTAATGATAGGTACTTTCCCCCCGATTATCCTTACAGAGAAAAATAAAATGTTGGCTACTTTCTTTATGTTATCTCCACAATTTGTTTTTACATTTATTGGTTTATTAAGTCAGAAAGTCTAGAAATTACTTATCTTATACCAGCAGCAGCTGGCCCCAAAACACACTCATAAAATTTGGCAGGAGCTATCAAAATTCTAAATCACCTATTTTTGGACCCTGCAATTTTACTTCTGGAGTCTATCCTACATAAATATTGGCATATGTAGACAAAGAAACACACACACACACACACATTGTGGTGGGGGTGGGGGTATTCCTGATAGTACGGTTTGAAATGTGCAAAAGTGGAAATAACAAGTGCCTATCATCTGGGATTATAAGAAGTATGGTAAGGCCCCCAAATAGAACAACACTCAGGCCATAGAAACAATAATGTCTATAGCTGGCTCTACTGATACGAAAGATGCCCTTACTATCCTGATAAGTAAAAAGAGCAAGTCATAGAATGACATGCGAGTAGTAGAGTGCACAGTGTAATTCCATTTTTCTAACATTTACAATAGAAAAACAAACTGACATCTCCTTGGAGGTTAAAACACCAGATAAAGCCAATCATTATAGTGGTTATCTCTGGAAAGTGGGCCTAGGATTGAGGGAAAGGCTAAATGGGACGATCGGCCTTCCAATTTATATATTTGACACAGTGTCTTAATTATTTACAAGGAAGACATAGTATTACTTCTATAATTTCTATACAAAGAAAAAAAAGGGGTGGGGGATAAGCCTGGATATACAGTGGTTATGCAAAGCGGAATGAAAGAAAAGACAGAAAAAGGAAAAATTCATTTTCATTCTGGGGTTCAGGGAAGGGTGTCAGAGGAAGTTCTTACTCAGTGGGGCTTGAAAAGGTGGCTGGAAGTAAGAACAGAGGAAATGGCACCCCAGCTGAAGGAATCATGAGCTTGTGTGAGCCGGAGGATGGCTAACCACATTAGACTTTGATTTGTAGCTGATGACAGTCAGACGGTTAGAAGAATTCTTAGGAAACTTGATCTCTAGTTAAGATTCTTGTGATTTTATTTAGGCATACCTAGTTTCTCACCAGGTAAATGTGTCTTACTCAGAACCCAGGCCAGTTGATCTTAGGGTTGGGAAGCTTTGCAGACATGACTGATGGCCCGTCCGACATCCATTTCCTCCCTTCCCTTTTCCTGGCGGAACTCACAGGCTGTTTAGGAATCCATGCTCCTTCTCAGGCCACGTGCCTCAGGGGAGGCTGACCCCAGCCCAAGATGCAGCCCGGGGTGAGCTCTGATTGGTCTAAATCAATCGTGGGGGGCCCACTCCCACGATGGACAATACTGATGTTGGTTTGGGGCTGTGACCCAACTCTGGCTGTGATGTAACCAGATATCTACAGGGGGCTTTTGAGAATGGTTTCTTGACTCTTTAGAGAAGTGCGGGGAGAGGTGGTCCCCTTTCCTGTCTGGAGATGCTGCTAATTTGGAATATGATGCCTGAAACTATGCGGCCACCCGTGACTAGGGGGGAACAAGCCTGAGGACAAAGCGCTGGAAGACAAAGGAGGGGAAGCACCTGGGTGCTCGCGGATGTTATGGGGCCCCCACACGAACCGGCCCCAGAGCTACGCCAGCTTTCGACATCTTTTCAGGGAGGCAATTCGCTCCTCGAACTGAGATGCCAAATTAAGTTGGGTTCTCAGTTACCGGTAGCCAAAATATTCCAACAAATTAAAACATATTCTTTCCAGTGACAGGATAAAATCATATATTTTATTCACACATATGCTTTCTGTTTAGTGCCAGAAGTCACTTTAACTTCAATAAATACACTTACCTTTAAAACCCACTGGAATTGATGGCTGCACAACATTGTGAATATACTTAATGATACTGAACAGTACACTTTAAAGTTGCTAAAATGGCCAATTTCAGGTTATGTATATTTTACCACAATAAAAAAAGAAGGGGAAAAGGCAACCCCAGCATCTGGTGAAGTGAGCATGAGTTAGGGACAAGGGGTATAATCTCTAAATCTTAAATTTCTCATTGCCCTATAGGAAATAAATTGCACTTAAAAAAAATCCACTAGAATCTTCTGCCCATATAATGGAATAATATGGGGCCATTAAAACGACAAGCATACACTTCCTTGGACCGCGACAGAGCGATAGCAAACTTACACTCCTGCCTTAAACAACCATAAAGCTAAGACAGTGCTTGAGGAAAGTGTTTTTATCATTGGACGGTAGGCAGTGCAGACCTGTGATCCTTGAACAAAGGGAAGCAGGAGTGAGCTCCATCTACCCAGGCGCCTGTAGGCCATGGGCCAGAGGGGTGGGGAGCAGCCGATTCTCAGAGCTGCTGAGGCCAAGATCAGCCCTGGGAGCTGAGGTGTCTGGACTGAGGTGTCTGGATGTGTGGGGTAGGGAAACTGGGAGCAGCAGTTTGGGTTTGGGGTGGGGGCACTCCTCACATCCTTGATTGAAGGCTGAATGTGCAGGGCCAAACTCAGTGAGGCCTAACAGGGAAGGGCTGATGCAGGTAAGAGCACTGACCGGAGGTCCCAGAGTGATGGGAAATATTAGAGTGTTGGCGGGGGAACTCCATGCCATTGGAACTTGTGCTCCCTGAGGATAGCAACTGCCATCTGTTCTCATGCTGGATGTATCCCCCGAGCCCAAAACAATGCATGCACATAGTAGAGGTTTAATATGTATTTGCTGAATGAATGAATAAATGGTGCCACCGAGCTGAGTCTAGGACAGATGGCATTCAGGGCAATACAGGGGCTCTCTAAGAAGTTCCAATGGGGGAGGAACTTGGCCCTAGAGCAGCTGTGGGCAAACTACGGCCCGCGGGCCGGATCCGGCCCGGTTGAAATGAATAAAACTAAAAAAAAAAAAGACCGTACCCTTTTATGTAATGATGTTTACTTTGAATTTATATTAGTTCACACAAACACTCCATCCATGCTTTTGTTCCGGCCCTCCGGTCCAGTTTAAGAACCCATTGTGGCCCTGGAGTCAAAAAGTTTGCCCACCCCTGCCCTAGAGGCTCTATGGCCGAGCCACTGGGAGTGAAGAGGCATTATCTGTGACAATTTTAAAAGTTCTTTCATTCACACATTTAATTTCTTCTCTTACTGATCTTGCTCCCCAAAAGGACATGAAATAATAGCCAAATGATCAATAATTATAGAATGTAGAAAAAATACATTGGGGTACATTTTCAAAATATAATTCCATGCAACAATGAAAATGAATGACTCCCCACTATATGCAACAATGCAAATGACTATCACCAACATAATGTTGAGTGTGAGAAGCCAGATACAACAAGAACCTATGTAAAACTGCGTTTATATGTAAAGTTCAAAAACAGGCAAAGAGAACAGATGGTGTTAGGAATCAGGATGGTGGTTACCTGTGCGGAGGAGGCAGTGGTCGGGGGAGAGGTCGGGAGGGGAGGGCTTTCATCTGGTGATGTCCCATTTTTTTTG
Organism: Myotis davidii; assembly: GCF_000327345.1. Taxonomy (NCBI): domain Eukaryota; kingdom Metazoa; phylum Chordata; class Mammalia; order Chiroptera; family Vespertilionidae; genus Myotis; species Myotis davidii. The sequence continues at coordinate 2,395,830 of NW_006298351.1, forward strand.
TCCTGGATTTCATTACCCCCGTATGTTCACTTTATAATTCCCTGGGCAGTATGCTATGCACTGAGCAGTATACAATGCAGCATAAATCATGTGCTTTTGTCTGTGAAAGGTATTTGTCATTAAAAAAATAAATGTCCTTTTAACAGGGATATTTTATAAAGATTAGAAGTTAGACTACATGATGGAGAAAATAGGGACTAATTTGATTATAAATTTAAAGTATCAATTTTTGTGCTTTTCAATAAAATCAATCTTAGGCGACTTTAAAGATGGCAATGTAACTTTAAGAGTTTCATCCCTTTGAAATACTTTAAAATAATGTGTGTTTTTTACTGTGTTAAAATACATATAACATAACATGTACTATCTTAACCATTTTCCCGTGTACAGTTCAGTGGCATGAAATGCATTCACACTGCTCTGCAGCCATCGCCACCATCCATCCCAGAACTCTTTTCCACTTGTAAATCTGGAACTCCATACCTGTTAAACACTAACTCCCCTTCTCCCTCCCCCAGCCCTGGCAACCACCACTATATGTTCTGTTTCTACAGGTTTGACTACTCTAAGTAGCTCACATGAGTAGAATCATACAGTATTTGTCCTTTTGTGGTTGACATTTCATTTAGCATAATGTTCATCCATGTTGTAGCATAGGTCAAGATTTCCTTCCTTTTAAGGCTGAGTAATATATGAATATATCACATTTTTGTAATCCATTCATTAGAGATAAACATTTAGGTGGTTTTGGCTTTTGAAATACTTTAAATTTTGATTTTTAAAAAACACATGCATGAAAAAAATAAAATAATAAAAAACACATGCATAAAACATAAAATCAAAAGCACATGCATGACCTTTTGAAAAAAAGGATATACAATGGCTTGCAGAGATAGATAGATAATAGATAGATAGATAGGTAGATAGATAGATAGATAAATAGATGGTAGGTGGGTAGATAGACAGATGCTTTAAAATGGATCCACATGTAAATAGGGTTAAAGAAAGAGCATGGGTAGGATAAGAACACAAGGATAAAGGTGAACTAAACACAAAGAAACACATGTTCCAATGGTTGGCACTGTGAACGGTAGGGGCAATGGGTCACAAATTTGGCTCCAAGCTTCCTGATAACCAAAGGAAAGAGGGAAACAACATCTGAAAGATTCACTTTGACAACAAGCTGCTCCGATACAGAATACATGCCAGTTGCTCAAGGAGAAGCCCAGTTTTTCCTGGAACTGATGCCAGAGAGAAATGTCCCCCGGGGTGAGCCAGCGAGTGAGGTAGGCATGACGTCCTCCCTAGCATCCTAACACTAACAGCTAACACTTCAATATGGTTTAATTCTGTGCCACACACCATTTTTAGTTCTTTACACACAAAATGTAAATTTAAAACCAGCGCTTCTTGTAACGTCTCCCACTGCCAGGCCAGCACCGAGCAGAGTCAGGAAAGGCAGCGGAACAATGGTCCCCAGAGCAATGCTCTCTGATGGTCTGGCTTGACCCAACGTTGGCGATCCCATGGATCCCATGTCCTTCGGTAAACTCCTGGGTGTCAGTAGGCAGCAAATCACTGGGAAGTAGATAGACTGTCTTCCAAATTTGGAGCCAAGCTATTTTCTTTGGTAGTCAATCAAATCCCTTTTTAAAGTTGATGTGCCTAACAAGACTTATATCCCATCATTACAGGAGTGGGCTAAGGGAGGATCTACGGCCAAGGCTAAGATTTCCCTCTCAAAACTGTCCGGTGTCTGCTCTAAACACAAAGACCCGTCACTAAGATTGTAGGCCCGAGTTCATGCCACCAAATATGGCCATGGTCATTTCCATCTCAGTGATATAAAGGTAGCAGTCCCATCACAAGAGAGGAGGTATTCTCTAAGGGGAGGAGCACCCTACCCACTACCAAGGGCCAAAGACCCCTTTGCCTGGGGAAGGGAAGGAGAAAAAGGATGTTCAATTAATGTGAACAACGTGGAGGACATCCTTGTGTCTTTTAATTGCCTTGACTACTGCCAACAAATTTTTAATCTTAAAATTAGTTATCACTTTGTTGTTAACAGTAGGGTTTGCATAAGGGATGAATTAAGAGACACTAATTTGTTTTCTGTCAGTTACTCATTCAAATATCTGCTTGAAGAGGGAAATCCTGGTGGAAAACTTGCTGGCGGTGTGCAGAAGAGTTAAATCAGAAATACTTCTATTCTTCAGGGAGAAGAGTCTAATTCACTGGTTCCTTCCTTCTTCACTCAGCAAACATTCACTTCACACCTTCTTTGGTGCCAAGATCTATTAATATCACAAGACAGGTTGGATCAGGCTGCTAGGCAGAGGCACCAACCAATGTCCTAAGGGCACTTATATGAAGGGCTTAATCCAGTCAGGGCAAGGGAGGTGATCAGAGAGAACTTTCCAGAAGAGGTGACTTAAGAGTTGGACCTCAAAAGATCAGTGAGATTTGTTTTACAAAAGAGCTCACCATAGGATTCCTCTAAGTATCAATTTTTTTTTCCTAGTGCCTTCAATTACCCCTGGTCTGATTTACACACCCTTTTAGAAGCACAGCTGTTGTGTAAATTAAACCTCAGTAATCCTTCCCCGGGGCTGAGCCCGTTTAGGAGAAATTCTGGCACTGGCTGATTTATTTTTGCGTGCTTTTTCAGCACCTTGAGGATTTCAGCCTACTGACTGCAGTTAGGAGGCACTCCCGTTGGGGATGGTTAGACAAAGAGGGAGCACGGGATTGTTGGGGAGAGAGCAAGAAAGCAAAGCAGGCAGCCTCGAATGGCAGATATAGGGAAGTAATCCTAAATCTTAGGAGAAGAAACATACAAGGGGCTGTTGGTCTGCCCTGGAGAGCGACTTCAGCCTGCAGAGGAACCAGGGAAGCATGACAGTCACAGACTAAACCCTTTTCCTCCGTGTTTCCAGGATTAGGAGGGAACATCTCTAAGAAGCTGGGCACGCTACCTGCAAACAGTCGGCACTCCCTCAACATCCGCTGCTGCTACTGCTCTTCTTCACCTTCACCCCCTCCTTCCAGAGGACGTTTCTGAAACCCACCCCACTGGGTTGAGCCATCCAGTCCCTTGAAAACCCACAGAAGTCAAATCGCTTGCAATTATAACAGAGTATGAAAGGCACACCTGCAGACAGACAGGTCTAGAGAAGCACTCACTTTGTTGGGAGAAGTTGAGGTTGGAGGTTGGGTTTGTTTGTGGGTTTTATTTCATTGTTTTTAAAATGTTGTTTTTAGCATTACCATTGGGGTTTTTTCCTTTTGGTTGTTTGTTTACTAATTTGTTCAAATACTGCAAAGAGCACCCTTTTGGAACCAGGTGACACCAACACTTATGGAGACACCCTGTAGGCCCGGCACTGCTCCAGGTGCTTTAAGAGAGTATTCACGTTTGATGCTCCCAAGATCAGGCACAGAAACGGGTCCACTGAGAGCAAGTGGCTTTCCCTGCTCACAGGGCTAACAGGAGCTACTCAGGCTCCACCCCTGAGCTGTTTGGCTCCAGTGTCACCCTGCCTCCCTTTAGCTCTGAGAGAAGGGACACTCTGGTTTTCATCCTCATATGAAAGAATGCCTCCCTCCTTGGTGTTTGCTTTCAGACGAGTGTGGTCATGGGCTTTCCGCAGTCTTCCCAGACATCACCACCTGGGGTGAGCCACCAGCTCCCTCATGCTCCCAGCACTCAACACAAGGTCTGGCACATAGTAGGTGCTCAGTGCATAGCGGCACTGTTGAATCGGACTCACAAATGAATGAACATTTCATCCCCTCGCAGCTCCCTAACAGGGCTGCTGCTTTACAACGCGGGGCAGCAGGAGGGGCTCTGGTTTTCCCAGGTCCCTGAGTTCTCCACACTGCATCGTGCGGTTGGCTGCCTTGTTAGTTTTAACCACAACGTAAATTCACAGTTAGAAGATGCTAAGAAGAAGCCTTTCAGAGAAAAATGGAAAAGACGTGGCAGAGCGGGCACCGAGGAAGGGCAGGCGAGGGTTCTGTGGATGAAGACGAGAAGTTTAAGGATGAAACAGAAGATGGCAGGTGGGGAGAAGAGCTTGGCAGAGAGCCCTGATGAAAAGGCAGGGGTCAGCGTGAAATTGGGCTCTTCCAGGAAGAAGAGAGAAAAAACAGACCCAGGCAATTTCCTGCAGAAATACCTGTGGGGATAACAAGCATTTTTTTTTAACCCGAGCAAAATCGTCAAGCCCAGCCACTTTTATCATCTCCAATGCGTTCCGGAGATTTCCCCCGGCTCCTGAGAGACATTTATCTCTCCCGGAGACAGTCATTTGTCACGAGGGCTGGAAGCTAACCAACGTGTCTGTAAGCAGGTTTGGGGCTCTAGATCATGAAACAAACGGCAAAATATTGATTTTGTTTCTTTTCAACCTGTTCTAATCCAACGATATCATCTTATTACAAGGGATTTCTCTCCTCATGGCAAGGAGAACAGACTCAGCGGACACTGAGGAGAGCGAGCCAGGCACTCGGCGCTCCATTTCTCTCCTGAAAGACGCTTTGAGGATGTCTAACACGCAGATGCTCAGTCCCAATCTTCTACCAGGACATTTCTCAAGGGGGACAAGGGACCGAAGACCCTGACAGGCAGAGGATGTACAGTTTTGTTCCTAAGGCTGAAGCTAAAACCCACAGAAAGTGACTCCATGTCAGCCCGGTGCTTGTTGGTGGCTCAGAGGCCCAGGTGCCCAGGGTCCCAGGCTGGGTGGGTGAGGCCTCCCACTGCCTGGCCCCCCACTGCCTGGCCCCCAGCACCTTGCCAGCCTCTGGCGTGCAGCCCACCCCTCCTCTGATGACCCTCCTCCTCTTGTTTTGGACACGCCAGGCCTGTTCATGACTGGGCCTCTGCTCATGCCCTTCCCTCTGCACAAGATGCCCTCCCTCCTCCTCTCACAAACAGCTACTCATTCTTCCAATTCATGGGAAGCCCCCAAGATACTCTTAAGCTGAGCGAGCTGCTTCCTCCCTAGGCTCCCATAGCTTCCGATACCAGGACTCTCCTGGCTCCCACGCTGCCTCCTGGGCAGACCACATGCTCCTTGGTGGCCTTTGCAATTTTTCTGTGCACAGAGCCTAGTCCAGAGCCTGGCAAAGCGTCAGCTCAAGACAGGTCTGTGGGATGAATGAATGGATGGCAGTTCCCCTTCTCCTCCTCCAACACCCTTTGTTGAAGAACATCACCCACTGGGTGAGAGGGGAGCGGCCATCCAGGGTCTCTGATCTCAGGATCAAAGGCACAGGGCGCTCATCCGAAGACAAAGCCTTCATCTTTCCTTCCCACTTTTCTTGTGCCATGAGAGCTCTGGCACATCAATCTCTCCCAGGTTTTGTGTTCCTCAAAGACACGCGTTTACCCACACGAAGGCTCTGAAGCTATTCCGCCTTTTGAGGGGCTTTTCAATCTTTAGAGCTATAAGGGGATCACACACTTTGAAGTCCCCTTCACTGGTGCCTGCCAGGAAGTAGCCACGAGCTTTTAGATGTGCAGAGCCTCTGCTTCACAGAGGGGCCAGGTCTGGGCTCATCGCCAGGATGTGCTGGGCAGGCCAGGCCCTGCCCACGTCCCATTCCTGGCACAAGGCTTTGGGGCCTGGAGCGCCAGGCGCTTCCAAACTCTCCTTGCCACCCACGTGCTCTCTCCACCCAGCCTCTGGGCTTCTGCTCACCACGCTTTGTTTAGAATCTAAAAATAACTCCTCTCTTATTCAGTGCCATACAGTTTACTAAGGACTTACTCATATTCGTTCATTCCTTTTATTCTCAGGACAACCCCACTGTGGAACACCGGCCAGCACCTACCATGTGTGGGCCTGGTGCCAGGCGCTGGGCTGAGAATGGCACACACAGGAGGCCCCGCCAGCCCTCAGAGGTGGCGCTCTTACCGCACTGGCGTGGGCCAGGAATCTGAGGCTGGGGAGAAGGTGCAGCTGGTGGCCTGTCTCAGAGCTGGCAGTGGCAGAGTGGGGGGTTCGGGTCCAATCTCCTGTCAGCTAAGTCCATCACTTCTCTTCCATGTCACCGCTGTGTCTCCCTTCAGTCATTCTTTCTCTTCAAGGTTGAAGCAGTGGCTTAGGCATCAGACACACTTGGCTTTGGATCCCACGAATTTAGCTGTATTCCAGCACATCACTGCATGTCTCTAAAACAGTCTCCTCACCCAGCAAATGGAGAGAATAATGCCCGCCCCCAACCTCAGCACTGTTGTAAAAATTAATTGAAATTGTTTACAAAGCTCTTAGGACAGTGTCTGACACAGAGCACATGCACCTGTGCACAGAGAGAGATTCTATTATCATCACTGTCTCTAGGTTTTACACTTTCCCTTGGAACTGACCTTCCGGGTAACTATTTTTGTCCAACAAATGTCAGCACCATTATCCTCTATAAACTGCCTGTCCTTGAACTCTGATCCAGCTTTTTAGATCAGTAAATCTCAAAAAAATAACAACAAAAACCACACAAACCCACAAAAAACAAAGCACCATGGATGGAATCTCTACAAAGTGCCAGGCATTGCCAGGTAAAGGAATCTAGAGACATATGAGGCCCCTTCCTTGCTCCCAGGAAGTTCGCAGTCTAGGGTGAAAGAAGATGGCTAATAATTTGAAATAAAATAGTAAGTCCTACAAGAGCACGGAAAGGGGGCATCTCTTGACGCTCATGAAGCTAGGAGAAGTCAGGGCAGACTTCTGGGGGTTGCGTCCTGAGCAGGACGTTGGTGGGAGACTGGGAATCAGCCAGGCAAAGAAAGGGTCGAATGAGCACTCTGTGCAGAAGGACGAGTAGTGAGTGCTGGGCTGTGAGTTATCCTTTATTTGGTCTTACAGTCGGGATCACTGTACTCTTCCCCGATGGTGGAAGATTAGTTTGGCAAGGTGGCAAGACCTGGTCATGGAGGACCTTGTATGACCCATGGTATTGGGCTTGGATCTTACCACAGAGGCCAATAACCCTTACACATTGGTGTGCTTACGAAATTACCCAAGGAGCTTGTTAAAATGTGTGTTTCTCGCCTCAGGCCCAGAGACTTTGATATTATTGAATATGGAGCCAGGAGATTTCCATGGGGGTTCTCCAGGGACCACAATCTTAAAGTGCATGTCAGAGTAGATGATTGAGAACCAGGGAAGAGGGGTGTCGGACACATGGTGTCTGTGATTTAGAAAGATCCAGAATTCTGTTCCAGAACCACCCCTCCATCAGCCCCTCCATGGTAAATTTGATGCTGTTTCTTTATAGTCATGGTAGAATATCTTAAAAACTTTTGTTCAATTTTATGTACATACACAACATACACTTGCCACACTAGTATGAAATGACTTATTTCTTCTTATCTGGACAAAAAAAAATATCTTTCGCCTACTAGAGACAACCCCTGTGATTTCAGTAGAACAGGCACTTTCCGACAATCTCAGCTATCAAAACATAGCCTCCAACATGAAGTGAGCCCAAAGGCCCAGGACTACAGAGTGTCTCCAGAAAACTCATGCATCTTATTTTAGGAAAGCCAGGGGCATTCGTGGCTTCTCTCCTGGCGTGGGAGTGTGTCTGAGAAATGTGGGGGAAGGGTGAACAAAATATCACCATCAGACAACAGTGCCACAAAGCAGAGCCCTGCACAGGGATATGCGCGCGTTCATTTGTTCCTGAAGCAGGAATCAGTGCTCGCCCTGTGCTGGCTGAGTGCTGGGAAGACCAGCAATTCGTCAGAGCCCGACAGGGGGAAGCAGAGTGCACAGGCCACTGGGCTCCCTGGAGCATTTGTGGAACAAGGTGTATGTGGGGGGAGGGGGAATCACAGTTCTTTTGGGCAATAAGGTCTTAGGGTTTGATATGCAAAATGATGACCCCAAAAAAGTTAATATCAACTGCTAAATATATGTAAGCTTTTGTAAAGATTTTCAATTTCGAGTGACTAAACTGTTAAATTTTGGTGATAAGTGGAATAAGTGCCTGCCATTTGAAAAGAGCTCACTTACAGGGAACACTCTGTTCCCCAAATGAGAGGCAATGAGAGGTCAATAAACGGAAAACCATGGGATTTGAGCACTAGAAGAGGTCCTTAAAGATGGCCCAGTCTAATTCCATCGTCTAAGAAAACTGAGGCCCAGGGAAACCTATTCTGACCACACAGTCAATTTGAGGCAAAAGAGAACTGAGCAGTGATGCACCTGGCTGGACCAGCTGAAACTCCCAGGGGGACCGTGTGGCTGTGACCTATGCGTCATGGGGTAAAGCATGCAATAGCGGTAACTGGGCTCAGGGGGAGAGAGAAAGGCGCTCAGCTCTTCCAGGCACTTGGCCTCCAGGAGCTCTTTTACTCAGTAGTTTGAGGGCTAATGAGAGTAACCAGAAGTGATCATTTGGGGAAAATACAGATACAAATTGGTTCATTTTCTCAGTTACACAATTACTAAAACCATGTTCCACATCTTAAGACGCGTCACCCAATAACAAAGCTGGTGATGAATTAAACTCAATCCCATATCAATTTACACCAGACAGTGCTAGTCCTGGAGGTCACCTGCTGCAAGAGAGGAAATGGCTCTTGAGAATCCTGGGCCAAGGGTCAGAAGGACCGGAGCTCCTAACTCCCCGGTTGCTGCTGTCACAAGGGCCTTATGGGCTACAGGGGTGCTGAGATGCTGAAGGCTGAGCCATCAGGGCCCCAGGGCGCTTACCCCAGTGTAGACAAGGCTCAGAAGCCTCAGGGAATGGAGAGGACATCTATGTCAGGCAGAAACTAGGCTTTGTCTGCAGCTCCCCAAGTGGACCCAGCAAGCAAGCCACCTCTCTGGCCTCAGGTCCCTCGCGGGGGAATTCAGAATGCATGCTCACTCCCCACCTGGCAGGGTGCGGTGGGGATTAAAGGAGACGCGTGCCTGTGAGCAGCAGCATGGTGTCCCGTGCAGAGTGGACAGTAGGGAGAGCGTTAGGGCTCGGACTCTGGGGTCGGCAGACATGGGTTTGAATGCCAGTTCTGCCACTCACAGTCAGGCGGTGCTGGCGGTCACGACGCCTCCCTGCACTTTGACCTCTGGGTGTCTGACATGCAGCTGAGACACCATCCACACCTCAAGGGCAGTGCTGAGGAAACGTGTTTAAAAGGCACATTCCTAGCACAGACTCCGGCCCACAGTAAGTGCTCACTTTATGTTTTCCGTGGACGGCGGCCATCAGCGTTGGAAGCTGTATAATCCCACCCTGCCCCTCTTCCCCGTAATTGAATATGTACTCCTTCACACAGTGCGGAGACGGGGAGCACTCGGGCAGGCAGCACAACCAGTGGGCTGGAACCCATCTAATTACTCGTTTCACTTTATTCTCCCATTAATTGGTAACATGGCAAGGTTCAAAGACCTAATGATTAGTATTAGCTTTCCCTGCTCGGTGAAGCCAGCTATCTACCCACTCCACCCGGCTCAGCTGTTCACTAGGAAATTGCCTGAGCGGCAGCTGTCACATTTGTCAAGCGCCGAGAGCGCTCAGTAATGATCTAATGCGCTCGGGGCAGAGAGCACGTGCTAATGGTGACGGGCCACCGACATCCTCAGAGCGCCCTGCAGCACGCAGACCTCTCCCAGAGAGAAGCCGGGGGAGCTGAGAGGCTGAGAGGCTGCTCTGTTACCAGACTCGGTGAGGGGAGGAATATGTTCTCCCACCTGCCCCACCCTCGTCATTCCAGCTTGTTCTATTCAATCTCTCCCCTCCCCCGTGAAAAACTGAAATGCCCACAGACATAAACAATTTGATGTATGTTGGAAATCTGCCTCAAGATACTACAGAGGATCCTCCCACAGGGCACTGTCCCATCAGGCCAGCCACCTCACTCACCCCGTTTTCTTGAGGGTACCACAAGTCCCACTGCATTCTCAGCAAAGAAATGTTGGTGCCAACCCTGGCTCCTCTCTCACCATCCCCCTTTATGGCTTTTCTCAATGAAAAGCACACTCTGAGGGCCTCTCGGTCTATATTTCTTACAGCATGTGTACTGCCTGTTGAGCTCTGGGGTCCAGTGGGCTGTACATTCTATTGTCTCCATTACAAGCCCATGAGTTCTTGAGAGTTGACCTTCATACACTGTGCTCACTTGCCTCCACTGTGCCCAGGATGTAGCAAGGACCCTGGCGCTAGGTGAGCACTACACACACACACACACACACACACACACACACACACACACACACACACACACACACACACACCCTCAGACACACACATGTGTACATATGTATATATTATAAAACGCGTATCAGTCTGTATTGCACCTAATTTAGCATCCGATTTCCAAGGACACTGCCCTCTTTGGGAACACAAGCCTGTTTCTCCTGCGGCTGCAGCCCTGCTCAGTAGCAAGCGCAGCCTGGGCACGTACCAGGCTCCCCGGATGCGTTTGGATCACAGAGTCTCAGAGCAGGATGAGCCCTTCATTTCACAAATGGGGGAAGAGGCCTGTCTGGGTCACTAGCTGCCAGGAGGAGCTCACTCCCAGACCTCACCGGCGGCACAGAGGCCTGAGCTACTACAAAGGCTTTCTCCAACAGTTCAAAAAGAAAATCGCATCAAACCATTCACAGCAGTATGGCAGACTGATAGATTCTGATAACCCGCCTTTATTTAAAAAAGGAAAATTGAATAATAAGGCTAATTCCCACTGATGCTGAGGATAGGGGAGGTCTGAGTTTATACTTCAAGAGGTTGGGGCTCACAGAAAAAATGATGTACCATTAAAATGAGCTGTTTGGCAGGTACAAAAAATAAGTGCCCACTGCAGGGAATTCTGACTACAAGAGACAGGAAAATCGGCTTCATTAATGACAAAATGCAGATGCTTTTCTTCCTGAGCTGAAAAGAAACCACTGAGTATATTACACTGGAGCCTGTAAAGAGGTATGTGAGGACCCTCTTAAAAATGTATGAAATCTCAAGGAAAAGATTCATCAGCGGCTCCCTTAACCTTGGAAATGTCGGCTAATTATTCCTCTCTCTTGTGTGAGACAGGTGGTGATTAATATAATACAACAGACAGCAGAGGAGGTGGTACTTGCAAAAGAGACACAAAGGGGAAATGATAAAGGAGGGACATAACAAGAGTTTAGCCCGGCTGGCATGGCTCAGTGGTTGAGCGTCGACCTATGAACCAGGAGGTCACAGTTCCATCCCCAGTCAGGGCACATGCCCAGAGGTTGTGGGCTCGATCCAATGTATGGGCTGTGCAGGAGGCAGCCAATCAATGATTCTTTCTCATCATTGATGTTTCTATTTCTCTCTCCTTCTCCTTCCTCTCTGAAATCAATAAAAATTTAAAAAAGAGTTTAGATCTGAAGGTAGAGTGGAAGAACACATATATTTTAACATGGAGCCTGTGGAAGGGAAGGTTGAGAATGGGCATAATGGATACAGGAAGAGAGGCTTTCCTGAGCTGTGATAGGTAAGAGTGAGTAGAGGTAATAAGAGAATCTTGGAGAATGGGGAACAAGTGTGTTTTAGGCAGAAGAAACTGCATGTGCAAAGGCCCAGAAGCGGAAGAGAGACAGAATGGAGGAACATGTCAATGTTAAGAAAAGTCCAAACCTGTAGAAAACTTTTACAAGTTTATTTGAGGCCAAACTGATGACAGCTGCTGGGAAGCAAAACCTCAATGGATTGAGAAAATGCTCCAGAGAATGACCGTTTTGTAGCTTATTTCATGCATTAGAATAAAAGGAGGAGACATAAGGAGGGTTACATGAAATCCATGGGCGGTAGACTAAGGGGGCAGGAGAAAGCAAAGCGGGGAAAGTCTCTGGGATGGGATAAAAAGGCAAAATAGAGCAACACCTACTTGCTTTACATTGGGGGCTGGTACAGGATGGTCAATAAACACTTGCAGCACATAGAGATGGCATGGGGTGGCGGGGAGACAAGATAACAATGAGGGGTTCTGTGGTCTCGTGCTTTGATGGGAGGTTGTGCCCTGAGAGGTCTGGAAAAGATCACTCTGACATTTCAAAAGTGTGTTATTTTAGATGGAAAATACAATAGACAGGCTCACTTAAGGTAAAGATCGACCTTTGTCAAGGAAACTGTATACCTAGGACACGACTACCTGCCATGACTCGCTTCTAGTTAGGAATTTTTGTGTTCAGACCATCCTGTGTGGTTACTTTCGTTCTCTGAGTTGGTAAGGCCACTGTGCAGGCCGCCCCTACACTTGTCAGGTTTAGCATGTGGCCTCTTTTTCAGCCACAAATGGATGGAGTGATGGAAAGAAGGCAGTTTGGGGGGAGTCGGGATTATCAGGAGTGATGTAAGGTGAGGCACAGGTCTGCATCTCTAGGTCAAGGGTCTGCATCAGTGCTTCTCAAATGTTTTGGTCTCAAGAGTCCTTTATGTTCTTAGAATCTACCGATTTACCATAATAGAAATTAAAATGGACAACTTAAAAAAATTCATTAAAAAGAACAATAAAAATGCATTATATGTTAATATAAATAACACTTTTGTGAGGATATTTTCCCCAAAACAACAACAGATAAAATATTTCTATATTTGTATAAATTGCTTTAATGTCTGGCTTAATAAAAAACCTTGTCAAATGGCGCTTTCTTAAAGGTCAGTCCCAACGTGGAAGCTGAAACCGTATTAATAAACTCTCTGCACTCTTTTAGGAAATCTATTGGTCTTTCTTGCACTTTGCATGATTTTTTAACCCCTGCAGAATATTCTAACACCATGCACTGGACATCTGGAAAACACTGGTTTATATATATCGTCTAAATGTTGTACAATTCATTATACAATACTCAAAGATTACATTCATTAATGTTGTCACTGAGCTCATGAAAAAAATATTTAAATATTGTAAAGCTATTAAGTTCATGGTGATAGATATGTTTTCTTAAAATTCAAATTTTTGCTTAAAAGTTCCCATTTTATCATTGGTGGCAAATGCTACTGGTTGTTTTCCTTGAAAAGAAGCTCACTTTTTTTTTTTCAGTTTCAAGGAAATACCTGCCAAATGCCCACATCTGAATAACTGAAAGGGGCTCGTGCAACTTGCAACTCAAACCATCATTCGAGAGCTTTCTGCTAGACAAGCACTGTGTCTCAGGAGGCAGCGGAAGTGCTTCAGCTTATACTTGCCATTTTGTCACGCAGAATATTAAAAAGAAGTGCACTCAAGGGCTGAGATTTAATTAAATTAATAACTTGCACTGTTTCTTCAAGGACGTTCTTATGTGAATCTGGATTTTTGTTTGTTTTAAACTGGCAGCGAAGAACACAGTGAGTGCTAGTACTGTTTGTACGCAGAGCTGCTCTACACCATCAGTGCAAAGTCACCACGACAAAGAGGCAAATAACGTCTTAGTATTATTATAATGACAACAGTTTTGACCCTCCAGGTATCCTGAAAAGATCTTGGAGAACCCCGGGCGTCTGGGGTCGGAGGACCTTGCTTTGAAAACAGCTGGTCGAGACGAGGTTGTGCAAACCTCATCAGGCATTTCACATGGTTTTCTCTTTAGCCTATCAGGCAGTGAAAAGCCATTGAAGTGTTGTAAGCAGGAACTTACCCCAGTTAGATCTGAGTGAAAAGATCACTCTGGCTGCTGTGAGGAAAAATAAAATGGGTGGAGCACAGATAGGTGAGGAGAAAATAAGTTATGAGATGCTCAGAGCCATCCAAACCGGAGAGGACGGTGGCCTAGACTGGGTGGTGACAGTAAAGACGGAGAGAGTGACAGAATTACGAGATCTTATGGAGGTATACACAAGAGGCTCGTCTTCCTTCATAACTGGAACCTGACATCGGCTCCCTCTCAGGGGTTCCAACAATGGCACAGGTCAAACTTTATCCAGCCTTTCAAACAACAGTGTACCAGCAAAGGGCTTCAATGGCCACGTTAGATTATTTGAATACGTGTTTGGTTGCTGGTCATAAATCCTATTTCTAAATTACATTAAATTGTACACTCATGGTAACCTACAGTCTCTTCTCTTGCCCACCCTTTCGATTTCTCCATCTCTCCCTCCCATGGACTTCTAACCGTATGTGAGCTATGACCTCCTCTCTTTTTCCTGATTATCCCTCTCCTTCACGCACTCACACCCCATCACACACCATAGGGAGGTAAAATGTCCCTGGTATCGGTGTCTGGTTAGATCTCCTCAGACTTCCTGGACCACTGTGACGTTCTCCTATCTGGCCTCCTGTTAGATTGGCATCCTCCCTTGTCTTCCTGGCCTCCCTCAAGGCCCACCTCAAATGTCACCTTCTCTGGAGAGTGCTTCCTGACCCACCAGGCCCAGGGAGTCACCTTCTCCCCTGAGCTCTGACAGCACCTGGGCTATCACCACTTATCATCTGGAGTCTCTCTGGATGCCCCGCATGACTGCAAGGTATAGAGAAGGCTCCATTAAACATTTGCTGATCTCTTCTTTTTCTATTTCATAGACACTGGAAATATAAGTTTTTAATTATACTAATGTCTTAAAACATGATTCAACTCTAACTAAACAAAGAGGTCTTTCTTCACCATTGAATCCAGAAATGTTGGCTAAAGGTAACAGAAAAAACGGGAAGCTCCTCAGAACTCCAATTGCTCCAGGAGTGGGAGCCAATTAATTTCCCAATGTTGAAAATTAATGCATTTAAGATTCTGCCATTTACATCCATTTTTCCTCATTAAAATATCTTAACTGTGCTGAGCCTGTCACTATCTTACTCATGCGTTCAGAAGAGAGCTTGTACAAGGGGGACCTCAGGGTCGCTAGACACATTCAGTGGCTTACTCCGTACCTCCTACAATTACAATTAATTTTAAGAAACTTTCAAGTCAAGTCACACCCATCACGAAAGTGAGCCCTGAACACGAGCACAAGCCTTTGCACTGGCTTCTAAGAGACTCGGAGGTGGAAACCGCGCTCTTCTCTACCCCTTCCTGTGCTCTATCTATACCAGTGATGGCGAGCCAATGACACTCATTTTTTTGGTTGATTTTTCTTTGTTAAATGGCATTTAAATGTATAAAATAAATATCAAAAATATGTCTTTGTTTTACTATGGTTGCAAATATCAAAAAATTTTTATATGTGACACGGCACCAGAGTTAAGTTAGGGTTTTTCAAATTGCTGACACGCCGAGCTCAAAAGGTTCGCCATCACTGATCTATACCAATAGCCTCAACTACCACTGATGTATGTACTGGTGGCTATGAAATCAATAATGACAATGACAAAATGATGACACTAGGCAACATTTATTGAGCACTGGCAACATGCCAGGTGCCTTGTGAACTTCTTGTACGTGTATCTCACATATAATTATCTTGACCTGTAGTGTAGGTGCTGCTAATGTCCTCATTTTAAACACAGAGGAAACTGAGGCTACATGAGGGTAAGCACCTTGTCCTGGTCACTTAGCTGACAAGTGGCAGAGCTGGAGTTTGCACCCATGTGGTCTGGCTTCACAGCCCATGTGAGGACTTCTCTCGGCTCGCCTTTATGACAGCCGTTAGACTTCTTCCATCTGGAAGTCCCCCAGGTAACTTAACGTCAGCCTGTCCCAAATTGGACTTTATGACTTCCCCTGAAATCTATTCTCCCTGATACATTTCTGACCTGGATTAACTGTCCCACTCTCAACCTCACCATAAGTGAGTTCTCCAATTTCTTCCCTCATCAGATCCCTGTGATTCCGGCCCGCTGAGTCAAGCCAAGAATGGTCTCCAGTAGATCCCTCTCTCAGCTCCACCGCCAAATGCCTTGATCCAGAGCATTCATTTTCTATCTGCCAGCTGACCTCTAGTTCTCACTCTTCCAGTCCATCTGTGGGACTGTCCCCCAAGAGACATTTGGGTAGTACAGACCACCAACTCTCTCTTCCCAGTTTCTTCCAGTGGCTCAGACCACATTTCCAGGAGTATCCTGATTCCTTTCCCTGCCTTCCTCCAGGGGAGCCACAGGAATCCTGTCAATTCTGCTTCCAAGCACACTCAGGCCTCTCATCGGCTGGATCCAACCTGCCTTTGCCCCCACGTGGCCCTCCAAATTTCTGATCTCTTTTTTTAACCTGAATATAGCATATGCTTTCAAAGTTTCATGCCTTGTCTTTGCCAGTTTGGCTCAATGGATAGAGTGCCAGCTCGCAGACTGAAGATCCCAGGTTCGATTTTGGTCAAGGGCACGGACCTCGGTTGCAGGCTTGATCCCAGGCACTGGTTGGAGCGTGTGCAGGAGGCAACCAATCGATGTGTCTCTCACATTGATGTCTCTCTGTCTCTTCCTCTCTCTTCCATTCTCTAAAAGTCAATGGAAAAAATATCCTCAGGTGAGGATTAACAAAAAAACAAAACAAAGTTTCATGCTTTTGCACATGTGGTTTCCTCTGTCTGATACTGTCCCTTTCTCTGCCTGACGGGCTTCTCTCCATCTGCAAGACTCCATCTAACATCCCCTCGAAGGTGCATCTAAGTCCCCACAAGCAAGTGGACTGCTCAGTGTCCTCATGTCCTTTCACAGCTGTATTACAGAACTTAGGGGTGGTGTCCAGTATGCCCTTGGCATTGACGATCCTGAAGGTCACGGCTAGCAATAGAGTGAATGAAGATAAAAATCCTGATCACAGATTGCCACCAGGATGAAATGAGATGACATATGTAAAACAACTTGCATGACCTTGATTCACACCTTCCACAAGGCAGGTGTGAATTAGTAAGTCACTTAACTGGTGAATGAGTCTAGCTGATCAATAAACAATTGGTTTGTTTCTGCACAACAGTTAGTAGTCAACTTAAAGAGTCACAACAGTCCCTCATGAGTGTCTAGGGCCAACTGTACTCTAATTCTTCGTTCATCTTTTTCTCCCTTCTCCAGCACAGGGATTGGGCAGCCCAGCTTTCTTTCCCGTTAGGTATATAGAACATACGGACACTAAATTAAAGATTTGTTGAAGTAATAAATGAAATAAGACCTATGCAGATTGATTCCTTGGGCACTGGAAAGATTCACCATCCCCCTCCCCCAGACACATAACTCACCTACTGGTTATATCCAAATTATTTTACCAGGAGGCAAAAATCTTTCCCTTTACAATGGAAGAAAATGTACAACTCAGCAAAATGACAAGTTGCTATATTTCGCAGATCTTCATACTGCTCAAGAATAATGAAGACAGTAAGTGTTAAACCGACAAATGCCCAGAAGCCAGCATTTGTATCTATTTGTCGAAGCGTCTGTCTCCCCTGTATATACAGAGAGCAGCTCAGAGGAAGGATCGTGCCTCACTGTCTCCCTCGTTGCCCATCATCATGCTCACAGGCACCAGAGCACCCTTCTCCACGCTTTCTCCTTACTGTACTTATTTAACGTCCCTCTCTCCTTTGGAATGCAAGCCCCATGAGAGCAGGAGGCATGAGTCTGCTCCACGGCTCTGTCCCCTCTCCTAGAAAAGCATCAGCATGCAGCAGGTGCTCAGAAAGTGTCTGCTGAGTCAATGAGTGAGTGGTTCTATAACCTTCCTCCTCGCTTTTCATGTCTGACCAGAGAATAACAATCTAGCCTCATAAAAAGTACACAGCTAACAGTGAGAGAGTTAAAAACAAACAAACAAGGTAATGTAATGTTTTAAAAATCTCTCAACAGTGATTCTATACAATTATCATTTTCCTGGGAGGAGGAATGAACTATGACCAAATTAACAATGATAAATCCAGCCTAGGAAGGCTGGTTACACCACGAATAACCACCAAAGGACTGAATTCTTGCCCTTGCTGTAATTTTAGAAGTTGGGACTTTATTGCTGTAGTAAGTCAGGGAATATTGAATGTGTTCCTTTCAGTGAACTCAGGTGGGATGGCAACAGTCCAGGGGAAGAATTGGTGGTATTTAATCTACATCCCTGCTCTACTCTTGAAGATACATTTAAAAATCACTTTCCAGATGCTATTTAACTAAAACACAAATTTCAAATCATAAAATGTGGTCAATTAACCATAGGCAAGTGGATAAAATGAGCACATTACAGAGAAGAGATTGTAGCACAGAACATGGACTTGAGCCCAGCCTTGGGCTGGGCTTGACCCTTACCGCTGTGTGACCTTGGGTTCTCTGAGATCATATTTCTTCCTCTATGAGACAGGATTTGCAAAGTTCCTGTGAACATTCAACAAGACAATAATATCTGCAAAGCACCCGCACTGCCCCTGGCACCATACTCAGTAACAATAACGTATAACAGTAACAACAATCTCAGAAAAACGTGGCAGGAGTAAAACACCGGATATGCTTGTTTTCAGGGTGAAAAAAAAAATTACCAGCAGGGATTCTTCATCAAATAAACTAGTAATTTTAGCAACACAATCTGGAGGCCTGTGGTCTAACAAGCAACTAATTGGGAACTGACGCTCCCTGAGCTGTGAGTGACACCAGCTTAAAAATGCACATACACAGAGGGAAGTCAGGCACAAGGACAGTCGTGGGCCATGCTCTCTCCGGAAAATACAGCGGAAAACCCCAGATGATCTCTTTTAATAAAATCTCTGAAAAATACTCAGACTAATAACATGAACAAAGGAGGTCTTTTGAGGTCCCATCACTTTAATGCCACTTGGCATCAGACCATTCCTGCCTGTTTGGATTGTGAAAATAATGAAGCGATAATTAAAGGTAAATTATGCAAATGAAAGAGCAGGCACACAAGCTGGGGTGGAGGACCGCTCTGGAGGGTGAGTGATCCACTGGTCTGTTCAGTGGACCAGGGTAGATGAATCTCCCGCCCGACCACAGATCACGTCACTGCTATCCCTCCACTAAAGTGTCTGCCGGGTGCTGCGACCCGCCCATGGGCAAATCTGGAGCTCCTTGGCTTGGCATTTAAGGCCTTTTGTAATCTAATCATGCCTCATCCCTGCTGCTTCCTACACCCATCATCTTCCATCCAAACCAAAGTACTTACGATTCCCCAAACTCACCCTAACCTTAATGTTTCCATTTAGGACAATATTAGAGAGAGAAATTATTTTGAAAGCCAATGTCTAAGTCCTTTAAAGAAAGTAGTCCACAATGAGCCATCACAAACAATCCTGTGATAGGAACTGCTCTCCCTGAGGAATTTCTGGAAACAACAAAAACATTCCACTTCCTGGGTCCCCAGACATTCTGGTTTAATTGATCGAGGTGAGGCCCAGGCTCGGGTGAGGTTCCCTGGCCAAGTTCAAGAATCGCTGTTTTAGGTGTTTGTCAAAAGATCCACCCAGCCTGCTGCCTTCGCTCTGTCACCTGTTCGGTGCCTACGACACTTGAGTTTGGGACCCCTGACCCATATCACCTTACTGAGTCCTTGCCATCATCCTTGGGGTAGTCATTTTACCTCAGTTTATATAAAAAGAAGTTTGGGTTAACTATCCTGGCCCCGATAACCCAGCTCTCAAGGTTTGTGTGGGGGGATGGGGTGGAGGGGGGAAGGGAACGAGGACAAGGCAGGGCGGTCCAAGTCTGATGGCCAGACTGTGTCCTCCCCACCCTGCTCTGCTGCCCCCTGCAGTGGGAGCTCCAGCTGCCCACTGACTCCTTCCAGCTGGTAGTTAAAAATCAATCACAGCTTGAAATTGATTGCTGTAGAAATATTTACACCATGGACATAGGCAAACACTACAAATCAGGGCTTTCTGGTTTTGTTGGTTTTGTTTCTAAAAGCCAGTTTACCAGCCCACCTCTTAATACCAACGCACCAAGAAAAGAGAGAAAAAAAGGTCAAATTATGTTCCTTCAAATTCAGGAAGCAGGTGTGTAATGCATTTTAGAAGATTTCAACTCCAAACAGTTCAAATTGAAGGAGTTTGGGGGCTTAAAGAAATGCACCTTGAATCTGTAGAAACTGCACATCTATAATTTTTATTAAGATGCCGCATGGGTACAGTGTGCTTTGTATGCTGCCATTTGCTGGGTGAGCTCGGCTGAGAGCCACTTAGCGGCAGTAGAAATGAAAGCAAGAGTGTGAGACGAGGTGTTTTGAGGTGCTCCCTGTCTCCCACCGGGAGCATAATAGAAAATGTTCACGGAAACCAGCGGCCAGGCAGCCCTGTCGCTGCGTTAGCGGCCCAGATGGGTCGCGTTCCAATACTG
>NW_006298351.1:2416507-2437552 GCF_000327345.1 Myotis davidii
GGAGCCGCCTGTTGAGGAAGCATAGGAGAGACTAACAGAAGTGACCCACCCTCTGTGATCTGGGGTTCCAGCGGCTCTGAGCCGCATTCTTCCCTCACAGCATGGCTCCTCACCAGCACGGCTCCATAGCTATAAGCCTAGATGTGCTGGCCAGTGCTTTTAGGGGTTGAAGAAAGAAGATTGTAAATGGAAAAGGAATAAAGGAAACCACTGCTTACTGAGTGCCTATTTTTACAACCAGGCATGAGCCAGACAGATATGAGCTTTCATGTATGGTACCAGCACTGACATTTATTGAATAACTATTACATGTCAAGCCCTATCCCCGGCCCTTAGGTACATTATCTCATTTAATCCTCTAGAGCAGTGGTTCTCAACCTTCTGGCCCTTTAAATACAGTTCCTCATGTTGTGACCCAACCATAAAATTATTTTTGTTGCTACTTCATAACTGTAATGTTGCTACTGTTATGAATCATAATGTAAATATCTGATATGCAGGATGGTCTTAGGCGACCCCTGTGAAAGGGTCCTTCGACCGCCAAAGGGGTCGTGACCCACAGGTTGAGAACTGCTGCTCTAGAGCCTTGTGAAGCAGCTACCATTACCCCCATATTGCAAATGAGAAAATTGAGGCGAGGATATAATAGTTGCCAAGGAAAGGGTTGCTCTGTTGGTTCATGACAAATGACTGTGACATGGAAGCCACAATGACACACACGAGCCTCCTCCAGCCTTTGAGAGTTTGCCATCAAGGTTCCTCCCAAGGAAGAGACCAAGGCACTGGAATGATCCAAACCTGCTCCCAAACTGGACTCTGCCCAGGTCAGTGGGCAGACTTTGTAAGAGTAAAATGCAGATAATAAGACCTCCTAGGGCTGTGGTACAAACTAGCCAAGAAAATAGCTGGCCGCGGTAACACTGGACAAGGGTGATGTTGCAGATGACGACAGAGGACAAAGAGGCGGCAGAGAGAAAACACAACCACATCCCACCCCCATTTCTCTTCCTCTCTCCCTCTCCCTCTCTCTCTCTCATCCTTCAACTCTCCTTCCCTCTCTCTCTCCCTCCCTCTCTTCTTCTTCTCCCTCTCCCTTCCTCCCTCTCCCCCCCTTTCAAGGGTGCCTCTGGCAAATGGAGCTGTCCCTTGAAGCCTGACAGCTGAGTATCGGCTTGTGAACATGCCAGGCCTGTGTCAAATTCCCACTAATGATTTTTCAGCATAAATTAAATGGAGTGAATACTTTCTAATGGCCGCTACAGAATTACACGACAGCTTTCAGGAGAGTCTACAAAAATAGCTGGAATCAGAGGAATGGTCATGCTGATGCATGGAAGTTTCTCATTAATTTAATTTCTTCCTTCCTTCTGGCTTGTGGACCTTCTGTGCAAAAAGCTGATAGAAAAGAGATGCGCACAAGCCACGGGGTACCCCCAGCCTATTTAAATAAGCTACATCGGGGGCACTAACAGTGTTGCATAGCAAGTAGGATGTGACATTATATTACATTAATCCCACCACCAGGCATAGCAATACTTCTTCAGTTATAGAAATTGTGTAACTTACAAAGAACATTTCTATCGTATCGAATTTGACTTTCTCTGCTTTACTGAGCATTTGTCATGTGCCTGGCATTCTATGGATGATCTCGCGCGTTCCCAACGCCTGATTGCGACTGCTGTTTCACAGGTGAGGCTTAGCCAGGCGGAGGCCTTCATCGGGGATCACACTCCGTAAGTGGAGACTAGGATTTGAACCCGGGTCTATCAGGCTCCAAAGCTTCTCCTTTTAACTCCTGCACATCTGCTTCCTGTGAGGTGAGTGTGGCTGTTTTGGGGGAAGGCACTGTTTCCCGATCCTTGATTTTTCATCCAGGGTCAGGACCCACTTAGGAGAATATTTTGGGCTTTTTTTTGCCCCACCCTCGCTCTACCCTTGAGGAAATAAAATGTCTTTTTTTATGAGCTTGGAGGGAGGAAATGGGTGAAAATGCTCAGCCCTTCTTCTCTTCCTCTTCTGCTGTGCACCAGACCTGGCTCCGGATCCCACAGTCCTGCCGGGAGTGGGGGAAGCGCTGCTGCCTGCAGGAGTCTCTCTGGGTTCATCACCTGGAGGCTCATTTGCCCACAGACGGAGGACATTCTCCAGCATCGCCATTTCCACAATGGAGGTATATTTGGGCCCTTCTCCTCTGTAGTCCTGCATCTTATTCTCCAGTAATTCACAATGTAGGTGGGAGAAGGGGGCTGCGGATTGGGCCTCCTTCAGAGAGTGTCCATTCCGATCCCCACTGCACAGATAAACCTCGAGGCAGGCATGGCTCTTTCTTAAAGAAGAGAGAGCTTAAACATCAGCAAATACGTGATAAGTGGCCCCAAACATTCTTACCCTATAGGAACCTAATTCCTTGAGTTCAGATTAGGACACATAGTTTAAGGAGGAGAAAAATGGGAGAGTTCAGGGACAGCGTCAAAACAACTCAAATGTAAAACAAACTAAAAGATAAAGCACAACTTCAAATGACTGCATCCTAAATCAAGCCGAGTGCAGGGGCGTACCCTACCCACCCTGAGATCTTAATCTGAAAGCAATTTTCCCAATTACTAAGAAGGAGCCAAGAACCAGTTTATGCAGATCACTCTCCCTCCTACACCCCCCCACACAAGCCAACAACAAACCTTATGGGGGTAAAACCAAGCTAAAAGAACTGAGCCATCTATAATTTGCAACTCCTGAGATTTGCCTGCTGCCAGAGTTCTCCCAAAATGCCTACTAAATAACAAGCCCGAGATTGATCACTATTCCTACCAATACAGAATGTCTGAACAGAAAGGGCTCTCAGCAGTCCAGCCCACGGCCCTCCGTGAGGAGATGGAGCCCAGGTGATGGAGCTGGGCAGAAGAGCCACGCGAATTAGCTTCACACCCACCGGTCCCAGCGCAGTGCCTGGCCTACAGCATGTGGGAGTGAAGCAAGCCAGCGGCAGAGCCAAGACTAGGACTCAGGTCTCCCACAGCAGCGTTCCTTCCTTTTCTTATATTGTGTTGCCTGTAGTGATACCGACCTGTCTGTTTCTCTGACCTCATGCTTCCAAACTATTACCCTATGACAGGCCAAGCGAACAGGCTTCCAAGACCAGAGGAAAGATTTCCGGCAAATAATTGGTAGAGTAAGTGCTGAGATTCAAACCATGGGAGATGCTGGACCACATGTGCAATAGCTAAGCACAGAGACAAGCACCACTCCATCCCCTGGTTACAAGCACCAGTTCGCCAATTTCAAAGATGCTAGCAATGAACTTGGGCAGAGAATAAATGCAAAGCGTCATGATGTCACCCTCATGAAGCACTAAGATTATTAAAAAAGTGGCCTACTGTATCAGAACTATTTTTAGAAGCACAATCCTGTTTCTCTTCTTCAGACTAATTAACGTTCGTGACCAGGACTAGAGTGTTCTGAATGCCGTGGAGAGGCAACTCATTCGGGTGGGAAGCAGGAGGCCGGACGGCGAGAGCTGTCAGAAGCACGTCCAGTGTGAACGCGCACACTGCAGATGAAGAACACAACTTCCAATTAAGCCTGCCGCAAATACCTGGCACCTACTACCTGGAGGTTTAAAGCAACTGGCAAAATGTGCAGAGTCTAAGGGTTTTTAAGGGATAAAATCTTCTTTAAAAAATTTTTCATCTCTCTCTTTTTAAAGGGAATAAATCACATGCACTTAGGGGCTCCCAGCATTTTCCCCACCATAGCTGACTCTAGAGATGAACAAACCACAGCCTGAAGTGTGGGGGCTTGTCCAAAGTCAAATGCCGAGGTGGCTGTGGGGCTGACATTCATCCCAGGACCCTGACTTCTAGCCTAGGGCATCTTCCCTGGTCAGAGCTGCCTTTCCATGGATAGACCGTAACCCGTGGTGCAACAGAGGAGCTCTTGAAAATCTACAAAACCCGTTTTTAATTTGAGGCACAAACTGAGCAAATGTTTTGCATGAGGGATTATTTTCATTAAAATATTAACATGAGCATCATTCATTTACTTCAACCTTACTAAACTTTACTAAGCTGTCAATTTGCTCATATAAATTCCCATTGGATCAAATATCTTTAAAAATAAAACATATTTTTGCATGGTGGAAACTGCATATCTAATGTGTCCAGCAATAAGAATTATGATGATATTGATAATAGTAATAGTAATTACCACTTATTGAACTCCTGTGTGCTCAGCACTGTGAGAAGCACTTTGTATAATCACAGGAAGAATTTTAATTATAAAGTATCTACTACTTATTAAAAAGTTAGCATGTCTAGTCATTATGCTATGCATTTAAGTACTTTAATTCATGTAATGATCACAACAATCCTAAGCAGTTATTACTATTATCACATTTTATAGATGAAGAAACAGAGACTTAGAGAAGTTAAGTACCTGCCCCGCCCAACACTGAACAAGTAGAAAAGTCAAGATTCAAACCCATTGAATTCTAGAACCTTTTGTCTTTTCCATTACACGGTGCTACATGCTCATTTATAAAAAGTACTGGTTCAAGTTCCATTTCCAGCGAGGGTATTTATGAAGGTGAGGATGAACGAAATGGTGCTAAGATGACCTGTTCCCTGTAAATGCCTTGTCTGTGGTTTGGAACAAAGTAACCCCGCTACCAAATTCCCTGAAGAAAAATATTGCTCACAGCATCGGGTAATCAGATGATGCTGAAATGGAAACTGGTTCAGAACTACAGTGAAATTTGGGAGTAAAATACAATTTGCCTGTTGTTCATTTTTAAATATTCATAACAAGAACACATTCCCATTTTCAGCAATTAAATGGCTAAAATCTGCAACCTGATGTATTTACTGATCATAAACACTGCATTCCTAGAAGGACCTACGTTCAAATTAGCAACCCCGCAAGCTGTCATTCCAGCGGAAAACCAAACAAATGAGACAGAAATGTTGCTGTTGCCTAGAGAAAAAATTTTCTCCACCACTTGTTCTGTTGTAGAGAAAGGCTGAGTCAAAATTAAGGATGCGTCAAGGACTTTGCCTGCAAACCAGCTAGAAGAGACGGAAATATCTACAACATTTCCCCTCATTAGAAGAAGTGTGTTGTAAGGGTTCGGTTGTGCCTTAAAGGTTAGATTTTACAATCACTTAATATTTCACTTGTCTTAAGAAACTCGCACAGAAAGGCAGGAAAAGGAAACACATTCACAGGAACGTGAATTTATGAAGCGGCCCTGTGTTTTCAGTTCTGTGGTCATATGCAGCATATGAGTAGAATTATAGAAAACTGGGGCATCTTGTTCTTTGTGTTATTGACAAACCGTCTCCAGTGCCTCCTTCACCAGGGGCATTGGACATCTCTTTCGCATAAGGATGAGTCCTGACAATCCCAGTGAGAGCTCAGTGCCAAGCTCCCCAGGGCCCAAGGGGCTGGGTACTCAAGTGGTTTGGAACAAAGGACCGGGGGCTGGCAGGCAAGTGGTTCTCAGTGCCATGTTGTGCCTGGACCAGCAGCATCCTTATCACCTGGGACCATGTTAGACATGCAAACAAATCGAAACTGTGGGTGGTACTCAGCAATCTGGGTTTAGCAACGACACCCCCTCCCCCACCCCGGTGATTCTAACCCCCCTCTAAAGTTTGGGAGCTGTCCCTCTACAGTCTGCACAGCCTCTTCTGTCGGCCCCTCCTTAGCTGCAGGCTCTAAGACCCTACTAGTATATCCAAGGACTCTGCCTCCATCCAGCCCAGGGCCTGTGCTGGCCTCAGCAGGGGTAAGTTAGCAGATGCCAAAGAACCCGTTGAAGGGGCTTTGCGGTGGTCTTGCTGACTCAGACCCAGAGTGTGATGCCAGCTGTGCCATCTGGCCGCCATGCTGGCTGTGCTTAGAGGACTGCAGTTCCATCTGAAACTCCAGGCTAGACAGCTGAGGCCTGGTCCTTGCCACTTTCTCCCCAACCCCAGCTCCAGCCCCACTCCCGGGGGAGCCTCCTGTGCTCTCAGATCTCCCTCCCATTGTCTGGACAGCCCAGAATCAGGAGGCTCCCTGATTCCGCCCACAGACTCTAAGGGCAACACCCTGCCCATGCAGTTCCGCCACCGTCTTGGAAATAAAATCCCTGATCTAGATTACAGTTTGGCTGCTGGCTCTGTCCCGCCCCATCCCAGCTCCCTGCTCTCTCCCCACTTCCTGGCTTTGTCCCTTTCCTCTCAGCCTGCTCATGCCCAGCATACCCAAGATAACTGAGCACCACTTGAGAATCTTGCAGAAAATTCTTGTCTACGTAGACTTGGCTACCAGCCCCTGCCTGGGGTTCTGCACTGAAAGAGTCCTGCTTCAGCCCAAGTCTGGCAGCCCCCCCTCCCATGGACCAAGCAGCCCTGGAGGCTAAGGGACATGCCCACACGACGACTGTGTCCCATGCTCTCTGGGCACCCAGTACCCTGTAAGTCCCCTCCTCAATGGCTGGAGTCCATCTTCCTAAGGAGAAATGGTGCTTCAGGTCTACCCCCCACGCCCCTGCCCCCCGACCCAATACCTGAGGAGCAGTGCCCACCGGGTTAGGTGTGTGAACTGGGGAACCTCCCCACCCTATGCAGTGGTGGATGGTGTTGGGAGTGGGGAGAGAATGAGGGCTGGCAGGAGGCTGGGACCTCAATGTGTGCTCTTCTCAGGCCCCACAGATGCGAGGGGCAGGCCTGCACATGCAACCTGGTGACAATTAAACCAGATGACAGATGTCATGACACTAATAGGAACTCAAGAGACACTGTGGAGTTAGCGCACCTGGTGGTCTGCTTTGGTCCCCTGCTGGATGCTCACAGCCCACCTGCACCTTTATCCCGCCATGCGGGTGAGGAAACTGGGACTCGGGGAGGTTAGGTGACTGGCCCACCATCTCAGGACCAGGAACTGAACCCGTGTCTGTTTGATTCCAGAGCTGGCGCACCTTCCCTACATGTGGCCATTTAGTTTCGTCTTAAATACTTCCAGCTACGTGAACTCACTACTCCTTTGATCCAATCTGTAATATTTCAGGCAAAGTAACTTGCTTTTTTCTCCTTTCTTTGAGCTTAAATCTCTCTGCAAATTTCAGCCATGTTTCCTTGTTCTGCCCATTGGAGGCTGCAGAGCTTTATCCCCTCCTCACACAACAACCTTTCAAACTAAAAATGGCAAAAATCCTCTGGGGTCTTTTATTCTCCTCACCTTTTCCTCCTAGTGGAGGATGTCCAGCCCACTTTCTAATCGGGCCTCTGAGGACAGATTCCAGTCACTGTCCCTCACAGCACCTCAGAGAGGTCATGGCGGCACAAGTACAACCTATCAGAGGCCTCGGCTAGATTTGCACACGTGGGTAAACGTTCCCATTGTTGGCAATGTCCTCTCCTAAACCCCAAGCCTGTGGCTGTCACGCGTCCTTGCCTGTAAAATGGGAATAATGACTCCACCTGCCTCGTGTGCATCGCTGGATGAGTATGATTCTAGGTCACTGGCTGTGAAATGACTCCCTGAGCTGCAGAGCACTGTACAGCTGTGGGGTGACCATGGCAATGATGCTAATGCGCAGAAGAGGAGGCTGATCGGGGAAGCCCCCCGAAGCAGGTGCAGCAGAGAAACCCTCCCCACCTGCGCCAAGAGCTTAGTTCCTCCATCACTCCTCTTGCCAGGACACAGGGCCAGGTGCTTGTGAAGGACGCCGAGGCACCCGCACAGCTCTGAGAGCCTAAAACTACATTAAAACAGCATGATGATAAGCAAAAGGTGCCTAGAGTGCGGGATGGTTCTGTGCCCAGCAAGCGGGTGAGCCCATGAGCATGCTGCCCAGAGTCAATGCTGGGAAGAGCTGAAGAATCTGCCAGAAAGAGGGGCAGAGTCAGGATCTCCACCTAGACCTCCTCAGTTCACTCCACTTCGCCAGTTTCCCCTAGATGCCTGGATGACATGGTGTCTGCTTTGCCCAGGTGAATGCCTTGATCTACTTTAGGAAACATTTATTCCCATAATGGGACTCCCCCTTCTTCCTGCCCCCCTGGCTCATATACCCAACTAACTAGTAGACCACGTGGAAGTCTCCAATCCGGCATCGTGCTCTCCCTCCCCCCACAAAGCTGCTCCCTGGCACCAACAGCACCCAGCTGTTAAACCAGTCCCTTCCCTGACTCTTCCTCTACCCTCATCTCTCACATCCAATTCATCATCAAGTCCTATCACTCATCCTCCTAAATACCTCTTGAAGGTGATGTCTCTCTCCATCCCTGCCATCTAATGCACACAACCACCATCTCTCAAAACTCTTTGCTGCCCCCACACACATCCTCGCTTCGCTCCAGCTTGGTTTTCATGCTACAGCCAAAGTGATCTTTTTAAAACACAAATCTCATCTTGCCTTGCTATTTAAAATGTGTCAATTGCTTTTAGGATGAAAAAAGCTAAATTCCTGGCCTGACCCTCCCTGCTTACTCTCTACCATCCTACCAGTCTGGACTGCTTTCCTTTACCTGTAAAATTGTGATAGGTCACTCATACCTGAAGTGTAGAAAATAGACTAACAGTTATGCAGCTGTCCCAGGTAGGCACCAGAGCAGAGCCAGGATCCCAACTGCCCATATGCTTCCGCAGGGTACATCTGCCTCTCCCCAGCCCTGCCTAAAAGTCACCGCCGTAAACTCTCTGATCATTCATTGTTCTTGCTTTTCTTCATACTTTCGCCATTACGGTTGCATCTCCATAAAATAAAGTTTAGTGTAGCCTGTTCTGAGTTTTATTTCATTGGAACCATGCTGTAGCTATTCTTCCATGACCTGCCTCTTCTGCTCAACACTAATATCAGCACAAGGAGCTACAGTTTGTGCATTTCTATTGGCATACAGTATTCCAGTGAGTGAATGCCCATGATGCATGTATTTTTCTGTTGATGGACAGTTAGATTGTTTCCAGCTCAGAGCTTTTGTGAACCACCCCATTAGAGTTTTTTCTGTGCCTTGAGGTCCCATGTCTATCTTGCCTTGTGGCTCTCAGGAGGACTTGTTTTCCCTGCCTAGCCCCCTCTCACTGTCTCCGCCCTTCCCTCGCTGCTGGTGCTGCCACTGCATCCTGACCTCGCCACCAGCACAAGGCCCACAACACTCATTCCTTCGCGCATGCAGGCCGGCACTCACTCAGGCACGTGCTAGCAGGTCCTCCAGGCTGACCCCGGGGCTGCAGAGGCATGGAGTCTGGAGGAAGAAAGCCATCCTCTCTAAGCAAGTGGAGACACCCACCTTGACAGGAAATGCACACCCTGAAGCCCATCCCCAGCTGGACAGGGAGTGCTGCTGATTCTCACTGTGATGAGCTCGCAGCTCGGACGAGCTAGGGGTGGATCCTTCTGTGCTGAACTGTGCAGATTCCACCCTCTTCCCACCCTCACATTAGCCTCTGTGGTGAGAGTTGCCAGCCTCTGTGATGCTGCTTAAAGGGAAGAGGGGAAAAAAAGGAAACTGTGTAACAAGAAAAGGAAAGAAAGCAGCTGGAGAATAATTTGGTGTGATAACCAAGAGCTTTCAAATGATCACTAAGACTGGCTTTAATTTTTATCTTTCTTTCCTTTTAATCTAGCAGATAATTAGCGGGAAAGCAAACCCGTCCCCACAGCCAAAGATGAACCTGTCACTGTTGGGGCTCCCTTCCCACTGACTTCACTAGCTCTTCCCTCGCATTCTTTTTTCCTTAAAACAAAAAGCTGCCAGGTTGTATACATTTTTTCATTTAATTAAATGCATTCAGATGGGACATTTCCCATGGCAAAGGCTCTTAGGAGTAACATTTTCCCCTTCCTCCAGTTTAAGAACTCCTCATTGCTCTGCGGGTTTAAAACATCCCACTGCAAACTCCCTTTTATGGATGAAGGAACCAAAGCTCAGAGAAGGGAGCAAACCGTACCATTTACAGCTGTAATGGCAGTGCCAGGATTCACCATGAGGCCTCTGACTCTGGGGCCCCTTCTCTAAGTCACTCTGCTCACCCCTGTGCACTAAAAACCCGGGCGGATCTCCAAGCCTACTTCCCAGGGGCTCTCTCCATCCTAAGACAACATTCAAATTGCACACAGAGCTTTAAGCACAAGATGCTGGACATAAATGAAGCATCACCAACACGGAGACAGACTCTGCCCCAGCCACTGATGAAAATGATGTTTAGAGTTGTTAATCAAAAGGGAAAATTACTGTCTCACACACACACACACACACACACACACACGTACACACAATGGAAAGAAACTAAAACAGCATAAAAAATTATATAGCATGGCCCCAACTCTAAAACAATATAGAGAGAAGAAAAATTTACTGTTTTTATGAACTAAAGCATTAATCAAGTTTAAGTCTGGAGGTTGAATTTGCTGGAGACTTTATTTCATGCTATACACTTTTCAACATTTCTACAATAAGCACATATGATTTTTCTATGAGAAAAAAAAGATGTAGTAAGAAGTGTATAACAGAGAAGCACCTGTCCTCTCCACCCCAAAGCACCCGAAAGAAAGCATGGTTGGTGGTCTCGGCCGGCCATGGACCTCCTCAACCCTGCTAATCCCTTGGCCCAGCTTCCTGCCTCCATCCTTCCTCCCTCAAACTTACACTTTCTCGCCAAACCAAGTTCAAGCGAATGCAACCTCTTACCACCTCCAAGAAGCCTGCCATGATTACTCCAAGCCAGCTATTAGGTTGAACATATGAAAACTGCCATTCTTGTAGATCCAAGGAAAGGTCTAATATTGGTGACATCATATGGTCAGACTTACTTCTTGGCTCACCCTGCCCTTTTCTGAACTTCGGAATGTTGCCAGCCTGGGAGGCACACTGCACACAAAAATAATTTTCTGTCTGGTACTGTTCTCTTTTGTCTCATGCATAGATCCTGCTTTAAGTTGGTGTTCTCTGCACACTAGCTTATGTTTTATTCATTCTGGTTTTGAAGGTTATTGAAAATGAAATGGCCACAGAACTTCCTCTCATAAGAGATAATCAATCAGGCACAGGCACTTCCTCATGTTCAGTGCTTGCAGATAAAGAGATGAGTCCGTGCCCCAAAGTTTACAGGGAAGGCGGGAACCCGACCAGGTAATGATAACACCTCATGGACACACATCTCTCTGATGGGCTAAATACCTTCACAAACATTCTCTCTCGAGGCAAGAGTAAGACAGACCCGGCTTTATGTCTCCATCTGTTGCTCCTAAGTAGTGAGGTCTTGGGTGTGTCACTCAGCCTCTCCAAGTCTCAGTGTTCTCACTTACTAGTATAAACTGAGCAGTGATGGCACCGGCTGCATGCAGCTGTCGTGAGGCCGAACTGGGGGTGAGTGGACACATTATTGTGCTGTGCACGGTAAGCACTCCAGAAACAACTGATGAAAGAGACAGAGGGGCAGCCCTCACCTCCACTGTTTCTCTGATGAAAAAACCAAGCTCAGCGAAGTATAGTGACTAGCCTGAGGTCAAGTAGAATTGGTACCAAATCCTTGGTATCCTGAGCGCAGACCACACCACCTCCTTCCCAACGCCAGCTCCTGGCTGAAATCACAGACACTTCAGGCTCACTGGAGCAAGGCGTAAGGAAGTTTCCAAGCGCATTTGCTATCCCTTTACTACCTGGAGTGGCTCTGGAAGGGCTGCCGCAGGATTCCGCACTGCACTTCCCCAGACGGGGACGGACCAGCCTTATGCTTGTCCGCTGTCCCATTTGCTCCCTGTGGACAGACGGGCTCGGCTCCTGTCTAATGGTTTCTGAAAAGACACTCACATCAGCTCAGGAAATTCCACCTTTCCCATAAGCCTCAGAAATAGTTCCCGCTCAACTAACTTCATGCAAAAGAGCTCATGCTGGTTACTTCTCACTTACTTCTTCCACATTTTTCCATGGAAGAGAGTTGTCTGGTGTTATGTCTTGCACACAACATAATGCACCTATCAGCAGTCATGTCCTGTCTGCTCTCACTAAAACGTGCATGCACATTTTTCTAGTTTGCTGACTGCCATTTAAAACGTGAGAGCTTGCGAGGTTCGGAGGAGGGCACAGCGTATCTGAAGCCAGGACACCCAACCTTGGGCAAAGTGCTTCAGTTCCCTGTAGCCTCTGATGATAACAAGACTATTGGGTTCTTAACTTTTTGAAATTATGCTGAATTTCTGGCCTTTTCTCTAGGAAAAACACACATAAACACAATTTTGTGTAGTTTTGGGGTTCACGGACACCCTTAAATCCTTCCTGTACTCCTGATTAGAAACAAACTCTGGTTTCCTTAGCTTGACATTCAAGGCATCACCTCTGGCCTCTGGGTCTCCATCCCCCTTTCCAGGAGTCCCTCCTCTCTACTAATCCACTTCATACACTGTCTTTCCAACTGACTCAAATTCCCAGTTTCCCCCAATAGAGCCCTGTGCCTGGTCTCCTTCACCAGGGATGGCCTTCCATCCATTTTCATGCTTCCAATTCTATGTGTCCTTTAAATCCATCTCTAGTGCCACCTCCTCTTTGTCAGTTTTTTATTTTTTTTTAATTTTTTAACTCTTCAGAAAACAATCTTTTCCTACATTTTCCTCCCTTGGCATTTTGTCACACTTTCCACATCATAGAGATTTATGTGTGAGTCTTGCCTCCTCAACTGGCCTATGAGCTAATTCACTTCTATAGTCTTCTCCCTGCCATACAGTAGGTGCTCAATAAAAACTCTAAATAACCAATGCCTGTTTCTCTAATGCACACATGGTATAACTGAAATGCACATGGATATGCAAATATTTATCTCCCAGTGTACTAGATTCTTGACTTAGGAGAAATATTCAAAGATGCTTGGGGTCTTGCCACAAAGGAATCCTTAGGAATCAACAAAACCCAAGAATTTCACCAAAATTTCAGCTGTGCACACATGGACAAGCCATTCTCCTGAAAAAAAGTGTTTCCAGAAGAACGCTCTCTGATAAGAAAGGTGATGTTCGACATGTATGAAGGTATATTTAGTTGAGATAGTTTAGAAACCTCTCTTCTAGTGTGTAGGGGATTTCAGTGGGACATACTGCCAATTTAAGGGCAGAGGTCTGGGCTCGGAGGACCTCTGATTAATGTGCTCTCAACAATCCTCTCCAGGACAGGACAGAATTACCATCCTCCTCGGGTGAGCTGGATCTGAAACAAGACAATGGATGAAAGGACGTTCCTGGTGGAAGAAATGAGCCACCAGGCATAGAACAGAGCCACCAAGAGATTCCTTGATCTCTGTTCTCTTAGAATGTCTCGCCTCGCCTAGATTCCATGTGGAATGGGCCTCAGGTGGGGATTCACCGAATATGTTGGTTCTCAACATGGCATAGGGCCCATCCTTGGAGTCAAAGCAAGAAGTGGAGCCTGAGCTCCCAGTGAAGCTCTCAGAGGACAACCCTCTCTGCATCAGGGCAAAAGCTGCCCTGCAGGCTGAGCCCTGCCTGTGTAATAAGCCTGGTTGTTACGGTGACAGGAGGTAAATGAAACTGGGAGAGAAGGGGGAAACGTTACTGTGGGAAAGGGGCCTCTGTGCCTTATATAAGGCAGGTTCCAAAAATACACTTTTGAATAGGAGACAAGCAGTGTATACCCAGCTCCCAGGCACTGCATGGCATCGTGATAGCAAGAAAATTCCCCCAGAGTCTTCCAAGCCTATCTCTGGCTTCATTTTTATTACTCTGGGGTCCTAACTTATTATGATTCCTGAGAAAGGAATCTGGTTACCAGAAATATCTACATTCCAGAAAAGGAGCAAAATATGAGTAAAATGGCTCCTTCAGGGGGTAAACTGATCTCCCCAAAATTAATCAATTGATGGCATCATCTTGTTTTTAAAATAATCAGGGAATGCAATTTATTCACTTCTACTTCTGATCGAATTATAAAAATATTTTTTTTCAAGCTACCCAAATACCTTTTAATAAGGGGGGGTGGTGAGGGGGGGGGAGAAATTTTCTGTTGATTTTCCTGATTTCCCTCCCTTACTTTATGAGCTTAGCTTTGAATTGAAGTAGAAGCTGAAGGTCAATGGAGCATTGTAGCAAAGCGAAGAGAACCCTGGGTAGAAGTCAGAGGACCCACAGCTCATCTGCTCTGCCTCTAACCAGCTTTATGATTTGGGGCAAGTACTAACCTCCTTCTTAGTTTCATCTTGTACGATTCAGAACCACTATACACACAATTCTGTTAGGCTGCCCCATAGTTGGTGACGTAGCTGTCACCGTAAGCATAACTATAAAGTCTGACTGGCCACCTGGTGACCTGAAGAACTCGAGTTTGTCTAAGGCTCTCCCCCATGTGTCATTTCATATGATGACCATGACAATCCAGTCCAGGAAATGCCATGATCCCATCTTATAGACAAGATCAGAGAACAAAGCCACTTGGCCAAGCTCCTGGAGCAATGATTGGAGATTGAGGACATCACCCCAGACCTGATGGATGCCATGTCCAGCGACTTGTGGACACTGCTCCTCTGTCAGGGATGCTTAGGAGGAAGATTCCTGAACCAGGAAGTTGACTGGCATGATGGTTTCTAAGGTCCCTTCCAATTCTAATAGTCTGTGCTTCCATCCATAAAATAAGGGGGTTAGATTAAACCAAAGGTTTTAAAAACTTCTTGTAGCAAAAAAGCTTCTTTCCCTTCAAATGAAATCTATGGTAGAATGCCAAAATAGAAAACATATCATTCTGGTTGAAAAAGAGATGGCTTCCACCAAATGCCCATCAAGTGACAAATAAATATAAAATGTGGTCTATCCAAATAATGGAATATTATCTATTTATATTTTTTATTTATATAAAAGCCCACACGACTGGCCGACCAGCCAGTAGCTATGATGCGCACTGACCACCAGGGGGCAGACACTCAATGCAGGAGCAGAAACCAAGGCATGGAAATATGGAACAGACTGATGAATCTCAGAGGGAAGCGGGAGGGCAGGAAGAGATTAACCAAAGATCTTATATGCATATGTGCATGGATTCATCCACTGGTAGGATCCCTCGGCCTGGCCCGTGCCCTCTCGCAGTCCAGGACCCCTCGCTCCTACTGTCTTCCTGCTCGCTGCTCCTTAGCACTGCTGTGGAGGCGGGAGAGGCTCTTGCCACGGCCACTAGGCTCACCAGCCATGACCCTGGCATCTGGCTGAGCTGCACTCCCCCTGTGGGAGCGCACTGACCACCAGGGGACAGTTCCTGCATTGAGCGTCTGCCCCCTGGTGGTCAGTGTGCATCATAGTGACCAGTCGTTCTGGTAGTTCCACTGTAACAGGTTGCTTAGGCTTTTATTATATAGATGTTATCACAGTTCCAAATAGTTCTCATATGACAGTGATTTTATTCCTAACCCAACAAATAAATATGCCTGGGCCTGTTACATCTTGCTATTTGGAAACAGACGTTTCCATTGGCAACCAGCATTAATGCCAAAGTGACCTAGTAGCTTCAGTTTTAGGATATATTATTGGTTTTAAACTCAAAATTCTACTTTTAATATACAGAAAAGATAACAGGAAATAAGCATTATTTTTTGTGTTTTTTAAAAATGTTTTAGTAAATAACTTTATTGTTGGGTAGTAAACGAAGCATTATTAAGGGCCTACTATATATTACAAATTTTGCACATTGTTTCATTTAAATGTTATTATCTCCATTTTATAGAAAAGTATACTGAGGCTCAAAACTGCTTTGCAACATCCCCACAGTCAAAATTTGAATCTTAGTCTCTCTAGATCAGCCGTGGGCAAACTACGGCCCGCGGGCCGGATCTGGCCTGTTTGAAATGACTAAAACTAAAAAAAAAAAAAAAAAAAAAAAAAAAGACCGTACCCTTTTATGTAATGATGTTTACTTTGAATTTATATTAGTTCACACAAACACTCCATCCATGCTTTTGGTCCAGTTTAAGAACCCATTGTGGCCCTCGAGTCAAAAAGTTTGCCCACCTCTGCTCTAGATCAAGAAAAAGCTCTTTCAACTATGCCAAAGGATATCAGCAAGTTCTCGCCCTGGAGAAGGCATGAGGACTGATTGCAGTGCCGCCACGAACATGACTGCAGTGTACAGGCCCCTGAGGGTGTGAAGATGCATGATGCACAGACGCATGCATACCAGGCCCTTCTAATGCCCCCTCTGCGTCTTCTCAGAGGAATTTAGAGATTTGAGCAGTTCAGGCAACTATCTCCCTTTTGCCTTCAGTCTGTGCAGAAAAATGAAGACCCACCTCAGAAGTCTTGCTGACAAAATGACTTAAGAAGGAGCTACTGAGGGACAACTTTTGCTAGCAAGTTGAAGAGAAAGGCTAGCATACCCTTTGTTTTCAAGGGTTTAGGTCACATCCTATGCAAACGCAAAAGCTCTGCCTTCTAAAGGTAACTTCCAGCTGAGAAGTCTATGTGACATCATTTCCTACAGTTGGAGTAACATGGTCTCAGATGTGGACACGGGTGATTCAGTGCAACCCTGTGCCTTTTTTGTGGCTATAAACATGGTGCTTTTCCAAGCTATTCTAAACATTTCTACACAAAGGAGTGGAGATGAATTTCAGCCTTTTTCTCTGCCTGGAAAAGTTATCAAAATGATCATAATAATCTCTTGTGTAGAAGTACACCTCACAAATTACAAAGTGTTTTCATGAACAATCATTGCTGTTTTTTAAAGATGAAATTAAGGGATATATAAATAAATAATCACATTTAGCTATTAACATATAGCCTTAATATTGTAGGTAAGGAAAGGGTGAGATGAAAGAATTTTTATATTAGAATTGAAGTCAGGTTCTTGAAGTTCAAACTGCTCCTGGTTATCAATTAAAAGAAAAGTCAATGCTTTTTAAATTAAAGATGAAGTGCTGCCACTTATGACTTAATAAGTTGTAAATGCCTTTCCCATCCTTCCTAATGGCTCTGTGTCCCACTGCTATTAAAAATCACATCCACAGCTCACGTGAGCTATGCCGAATGCCAGGTGTAGGAGGTAAAGCAAACAACTTAGAACAAGAAAAAGAAAGCAAATCACGTTCAGATCCACTTAATGCAAAAATGATTTTGGTGGCAGAGTTTGAGAGGGCTGGGGCCACACAATGGCCTTTGAACTTGTACCCACCGAAGGAACCAGAATCCTAATGTATCAATCAAGGTCACCTTTAAAAAGCTTGTACCACCATGCCACCAAAATCTCACCACAGTCTTTCAAGACCTAATCTCTACTGGTGAGATCAATAACCATTAGATACTCATCATAGGTTTTCGAGAAATGAGTTGTATTGCAATTAATCTAACCAAGCTGCATTAATCTGCCGCTTTTCTTTAAAGACGGCTAAAGAACGCAGCTGCAAGCATGCACACATGGACATTGTCTGGCTGCCGTAGTGTTTGAGTTGCTCCGAGGACTTGGCAGACCTGCCACGCTGTCACTTTAAATGTCTAATGGGTGAAAGCCACATCTGGCAGGCTCGGCCCATGCAAATGAGAGGTGACTGTCCTTGGCTGAGTCTTGCCAACAATGACAGTGTGCACCTCACACGGTGACGTGCACAGTAGAGGGGAACTCAGTCAAGCAGGCACCACCCAGCCTGACTCAGAGTATGTATGACAAACACTCCATCAGAGTGACATTTCCTGCAGGGCAGTGGTGCCAACCATGGCTGCATGGTAGAGTCGCCTAGGGAACCTCAAAAATGTCTGGCTAGGCTTCCCGCCCCGGCTAGTGAAAATCAACATCTGTAGAAGGGGGGAGGGGGCGCCTTGCACTGGTGTCTCTGAAAGCTCTCCAGATGATTTGAGAATGCAGCCAAGGGGAGGGCAGTACTGCAGGGTGGTTCTAACAGTATTTGAGCTTGAGCCCAGTTGGTGAGGGGCTGCAGTCCAGGAACCTGCAAAACACCACTTGCTTAGGGAAGTCAGCATTCCTCACAGCCTTGAACCATAGCTGACAAGCGCTTTACTTGTCTGGGAGCATTTGGGTCGATCTCATTTGTCGGGGATACGTGGAATGCTATTTGAAATGCCTGTCTTTGATTTTTCTGCCTAAAACCACCACAGTGATATTTACTCAACCCTTATTTTGTGGAAGCCAGGAATTTAGGGAAAGCAAAACAAACAAAATACCCAAGTGAAATGTCATTCATTTCAGGGGTGATTCCATGGGAGGGGGGCATGCTTTCACCAACATCCCAATATGACGTTCACTGGGTAGGTGGGACTGACAGGAACTATAACTGTTGTGAATATTATAGAAGCACCAGAAGGCAATAAATTGACTCTGCAAATGCTGACATGAAAAGTTTATACTGCAGAGAGTGCAGCCATCGTGAAGAAAATAAAAAGGAAGCAATCTTTACTCACCATGTCCATGGTACCTATGGGCCCTCTTTTGATTTGTTTTACTCTCTCCCTCTGCTTGAGGATTTCAAAGAGGAGCACCACGTGAACAGTGGTGGGCAAGAGGAGACCCTGTCACTAGGGGGAAGTGGGCTTTTAGTGAGACTTTCAGATTCAGATAACAACTAGCTAGAAACTCATGGGCAAGTCTCCATCTCCCGAGTCACCATGTTTGGAGCCTGATATTCATAAATGAAAAAATGATTCATTTGATTATTTCATATGTAAATCTCACTAATGACGTTAACATGTTCCAAGAACTTAACTTACCTGCTGCATAGGGCATGGGGAGCAGTGTTGATAGAAATAGATGATACAAAAAGCACTTACTGGTTCTCTCTTTTCTTCCTCAGTGGGTCCATGAGGCGCAGGGTGTCTCTGATCACGGCCACTTTCACCTCCTCATCGACAAGGCTGGGGACATTTTCAAACACCCCTGGAGAAAGCTTGAACGGTAAGAATTCCATGTTACAGTGGAGAGACTCAGGGATTCAGTATCAAGTGGCTGTCAGTACCCAGTGGTTGAGTTTGCTTATGTTAACTAGACAAGAATATTTTAAAGGCTCCCTGTATATGACCTTAAAAAAATGTCAGTTTCCTCTTACAAATTAATAAAATGCATGAGGAGGAAAAATAGTAGTATATTTTTTGATTATTACAATTATACATGCTCACTGTAGAAAATTTAGAGATATCGAAAGGAGTTAAGAAAATTAAAAGAATCCACATAATCCCCCTAAAACCTATTACTAGTATTTGGTGTATTTCCTTCCAGTCTTTTTAATACCTTTTTTGGGGGGGGGCGGCGGGGGAGGAATATAACCACTGTTAAATGTACTATTTATCTTAGTGATTCAAGCATGTCGACATGGCTAAATCATATTCATAGAATTTCAATTAGTTCATCTCCCGAGGCTAATTAGTTCATGTCAAAACTGATGGAAAGGCTCAGCTGCTTCTACATTTCCAGATCTTAAAAATGGGAAGAACAGCATGCTGGGAAATTTCCACAGATCGGATAGGTCTTACATTAATAGTCTATGTTCAGAGCTCAATAAAACTGGAGTTATTTAGACTCGAACAGAACTTTGCTGTGCATATTTGGGAATGCTGAATCTTGTTTAGCCAAGTGAGTAATATGAGAGCAGAAACATCCAGCTGTACAGCAATATATTCAATGAGATACTCAAAAGACTTACTTCTTGCTCATGTTCAATTCTCATGCTGGGATTTGCATTAACTTCAAGTAGTATAGGCTTCAGATTTTTCATTAGAAGAATGTCAAAGCCTAAAATCTGCACAGGATAAAAATAATTCAGAATTACTCCCTCTAGCTGCAATTTCTTTTCAGGAATTGGGGTTGGTGTAAAGGTCAGTAAAGTGAAAATAAATTGAAATGTGGCCCCCAACGTGGGCCTTGACCCTGGCTTCTCTTGTCCGCAGCCCCTCTTCCTCTGGGCATACTTGTCAAGCCAAATGGACGACAGAACATTTTATAGGAGCCTTGATAATGGGATGAGTTCCCACAGTGCATTGCAGCACTATCACCATCATCTGAAGTGCTACCGATGATGACCTCTTTCTTCTTTAACAGGTTTTTCATTATGTTAAGGATCAGTAGTAGTCCATCAACTTCCCCCTCTCCTTTTGTTCTCCTCTATTAAGTTGCTTCTTAGCTAGATCTCTGAAAACTCAAGGCTACCTTTGTTAACCTTGGGTGTATATCAGTATCATTTAAGGACCCCTTTCACAACCACTGTGCATCCCCAATCCACACCTCTGAGTCAGGATCTTCCAGAGTGGAACGCAGGCAAATGTATTTTGAATAACAAATTCCCCTGATGATTCTGATATACCATCTTAGCTAATCAGAAGGGAATCTTTATTAAGCAGTTACTAGGCACCAGTAACTTCATCATCTCATTTAATCCACGTGACAGTGTATTTGAGGTAGAGATTATACTCTCCATGAAGCAGAAACTGAGTCTCAGAAAGGCCAATGGATTTACCCAAGACTGCCTCCCTAGTAAGTGACAGAGCTGAATTTCACACCCAACCAGGACAGGCTACATAATTTGTGGGACCCAATGCAAGAAGAAAACACAAAGCTCCTTGTTCAAAAAGTATTAACAATGTCACAATAGTGAGAACAGAGCACGAAACCAGGCACGGAGCCCTTCTGACCATGGGGCACTGGGTGATTGCGCAGATCACATGCTCACGAACCTGGCCCACACCCAGAGCTAACTCCAAAAGCTAACCATTTGTTGGCCATCTGCCCTTGAACCCAGCAGGCTGACTTGGTGAGGCTTTCTCCTCTTCTAGCCTCTTTCTATTCCTTACAAGCCCTCAGCCAGCCGTGCATCTGCCTGAAACAACCCTTCACCTAGATAATTCCTCCTCATCCTTGAGATCACAGGTCCTAATTAGATTCAGACTCAGACAGTGAGGATGTCAGGCTCTTAAGAGACCTCTCATTATCCTACCAGAGGTGATAAGATAGAAAGCTTATAACATAATTGATGCAATCCCAAAGTTTCAAAAAATAATGTGGAGAATAAAGGAGAGAAAAGAAAAAGATATAGCTGCACCCTCCTCTGTAGACTCAAGAAGACGGGGGGGGGGGGGGG